>NW_024962252.1:18449041-18502690 GCF_019238085.1 Lagopus leucura
TTTTTAGCTCTGATTACACTTCTATTTTCATTTAATTATTTTTAGTCAATTTGATGTCTTTTTATGCCTCGCTACACTCCTGATATCAGGGCAGATGCTATTAGTAGCAGGAGATGTGAATGGAGTTAAATCAGCCAAAATGTAAGATTTCCACTGCCCTTTATTGTCTTATTGCACCTAAGATACACATCTGCTGTAGAAAACATTTTACAGTGAGTGAAGTATGTGGCTGCTAGGCACTGTGTTGGAGCAAATCCAGATTCTGAAGATCGAAGATAGAGCTGAAGAAACACAGGCAATAGACAGAGCTCAGAAGCTGTCTGAAAAGTTGAGAGTAAGTGAAATGTTTGACAGACGGAGCATATGCTTTACACATTGGAATTTTTGTTTGATCACAAAAGATAAGGAGCATTCAAGGTAAAGAACTTCAGAAGTAATTTAATTTAGGAAAATATATCTCTTTCTACTGAAGCTGATAACTCTTACTGTGGGTGGGATCAGTGCCATAGGACTTCCATAAGAATTTTGTCCCAGCCATCATTCAGCACAGATCACTATTAATTCAATCTCTAACTGGGCTCAGAACACTGTGGGCATGAGCCATAGCTACCAGGTTGCAGTAATAAGTGTCCTGGAGTTTAAGCCACTCAACATCTCTTTGCCAGTTCTACCTGTTGACAAAGATTTTTTTGTGTTGAAAACATTATTAGCAGGAGAAGAGGATTTCAGGACAACAAATCATTGCAAGGTCTTTCAAATCAATTGGACAACAAGAATCTTGGTTATTATCCACTTCAGACTAAGAGTATCAGGACTCTTTGCAGCCTAATGAGTCCAAGCTTTCAAACAGATTGACTTTGCAACTTTCTAATTAGAGATTATGTTGTCATAGTTTTATCATCAAGACAGAAACAATTCCCAAGTGCCTAGATCTGTCTGTTTGTATCTTGACCAGAAATATGTCAGCTTGTCCAGAATGGCTGGCTCAGCACCTATCTCAGACCTAAACTCCATCAGGATCAGGAAACTTTAGTTCTTCAGTAAATGCTGAATGAGAGACTTAATGCACCGTTTGAATCAACAAAATGCAGATTATGACTTTCCCTCCTTTATATGGTCATCTGAGAGAGGAACTGGACCCTAGATTCTGCGTTGTTTGAACTTATATGATCAAGGGGTGATCATGTGAATTACATACCAGAGTTCCTAGACAGCTCTAAAGCAGCAGGATTTTTGTGGAGTTCCTTCCAACTCTTACAAAAAACTTGAATACCAAAGAGAAGAATGACAGCCTTGCAGATGGAGACTGTCACCTAACTTCAGAAAAAGTCCTGAGTTTCAGACTTTGATACCTGGTTTATTCCAGCGCTATACACTCCACATCCTAAAGCTGTTCAAAGTGCAAAAAAACATTAAATCAGTCTGAGTCATACAGGAGCTATTTTTGCTCTCTGGATACCCACAGATTTTGAAAGAAGGGCCTTGAAGAGAAGATTAAGATCCTGAGTGGAAAAAATTACCTTCTCAGAGCATTTTTTTAAAGCTCTGAAAATCTAGAAAAAGGAAAGAAAAGGAAAGATTTAAGACACTTTTCCTCTACGTATTCAGCTGGAAATTGTGGCAAGCTAAGGCTATGTTTAGCTCTAGTGCAACCTCTAAATCTGTAAAAATGCTTTCTTCAGGAAATACTATTCAAGACATTCTCCTGTATTTTAAAAGGAGCGTATCCACTCAAGGCTATGGCTGACAAGTTGCACAAATGTGTCTTAAAAAGAGCATTCCAGACAATAGCTGTGCCTATGAAATGAGCTGATCAAGAACCGTGTTAAGACTCTTACAGCAGTAAGAGAGCAAGTCATTCCCGAACTAGCCTTAACCTATATTCTGTTTGTAGCTTAACTACTGAGCCCACTTTGAATTCTCTCCAGAGCTCAAATCCCAGCTTTCATTTAGTACAGTTAACCAGATACACTTGCTGAAGAAAGTCTAAAAATTTGCTTGCAGCCTTAAAAAAATAAAGAAAAAATCCTGTCTAGCTAGAAAGATCAATGAAAACTTCTCAGTTTCTTGGTGTGAACTGATTTACTTTCCACTTTATTTCAAGCAGTGTCAAATATTGCACAGTACTGATGTTCAAAATAAAAATTAAGGAAAACTCAGCACCCCTTGAATGGTCAAATATCCCTGTAGCCAGACGAGTTTGTTCATTATAGGAATGCTTCTGTATAGTTAGTGTGTAGATTAATTTGCATTTAAGCAATTTATTACAAATTTGTTAGTTATTTTAAATGCATTCTTAGATGTTTATTGCATTCTACCTATGGACTAGAAAACTCAATCAATATTGAAGAAAAAGGTGGAGGAGTTAATAAAGGAATCATCTATGTTTATGCATTGACCTAGTTTTAAAATTAAATAATTAGACAAGAATGTTAACAGAAATAAGGAATAGACTTGTTCTTCTAAATAAGATGGTAAGTTTTTAACAATACTCCTATCACTTCTATAGGAACTGTGGGAAGCTGTGAGAAAGGCAGAACTGACAAGACCTGATCATTTTCCTGTGAGGACTCTCGTTCTCCCCAAGATATACACCCATAAATCTTGGTCCAGTCTAGATCTATCTTCTAAACTACAGGAGTTCTATTCTTCCTTTCATAAAATTTGCACAGCTACTTAGCCAAAATACTAGGAAGGATCACCCTATGTAATAGTAGCAAATTATTCAAGACCTGTTGCAACTCACCTTAAACCTCCTTTAAAGGACAACAAGCCACTTGTTGACCCTCACTCTACACTAAATGATTTTCTTTCTTAGGTATCAATACCACTGATATGGCATAGGTGCTGTTCTATATTTTTCCATCATCTCCAGTCAAATATTATAGTGTCAATTCCCCTACTTCTCCCCCCCCCCCCCCCCCCCCCCCAAAAAAAAAAAAAAATCTAGGAAAGACTTACATGTGTTTTTAATCTTTCTGTTCTTGGATATCAGCAGTTTCTATACGCACAATGTTTAAAAGCAAAGCATATATTGATACCTTTGATAAATGAAAGATTAAGTAATTCTTATCAAATTACTGAATTGCCATTACGGGAAACTAACAAATTCTTTAATTTATGTACTTCAACTTTTCTTATTACTATTCTCCAAACTTATTTCGGGTTACAAAATTTCGAAGTTCAAACTAAACTCAGTTTAAACTGAAGGAAGATAATCAACTTTGATTTCATCATAACTGAAGGAAAAATTCTCACAAAGACAACAATACTAGCTCAGATATATATATTTTTTACCCATTGTACTAAGTTACCTGTAACTTGATAACATCTGATACACTACAAATGCAGTACCCAGCAGAACAGCGGTTTGGAACATTAGCATGCCAAGGAGTTGAGCACTTTGTCTTCTCTCCCATTCACCACCTTGTATTAAGAGATTTATTTTGCCCCTTTTTCTGTCCTTTACAAAATCATGACTTTAGAGTAAGTTATGATCTTGAAAAAACACAGTTAGTTATGGATTGCTGCTTAACTTGTCAAAACAACTCAAGGCAAATGAAGCTTAACCATGGTGAAATATTGGTCTGCTTCATCACAGTACAAGCCTATATATAACCACAGATGAAACTGAAAAATGATAATTGAATGCCAGAGCTTTGGGCTATTATACAATGATCAGAGTCTGGGTCTCCAGCACAGACTTGAATAGCTTTAGTAGGACATGACCTTGATTAACACCTTGTCAAGATATTCAGTACCTTTCAGCTGTCATTGGAAGAACTCTGTCCTTTACATGACGGGAGAATGGATGTGAACACTAATTTCTGAGTCTGAAACTAAAGTGTAAGTAAGTGGGACCAAAAGAAATCTGTCGCCTAACGCAGACCTATTGTTTTAGAAGCAGTTCAGTTTTTCTGTGACTATTTTTTTTTTTTTTTTTTGCTGCACTCTGTTGGGTCCACAAACCAGATGCTTTTCTACCTGCAATTATACATATGTGGAGTATTTTTAGACTATAAATTCCCCAGGATTTGGTTATAGCCTAATTTCACAAAATAACTCATTGATAAGTTTGTACACATCCTCCAGATACATATGATTATAGGTAGAAAAATATCTGGTTAGTGAATCCAGCAGAGCTCCATCAAACCTCTAAATATGCGGGAGGAGGCTGCCATCCTTTGAAGTTGTATAAAAGCAAAACATTATTTTCTTCCTCATACAGGCCAACAGTAGACACCAGAGAATTAGCCAATTGTTTTCTACACCAAAGCAAGGAAATTTATAACAAGAAAATGTTAATGAACTGTTGTTTACTTTTTCCTCTGTTGATTCTTGCAATAATTGATTTTAATCATTCTCTGAAACAACAGTGCAGCAATCTATAACAGAAATATAATCAGTGCAAAGAGCAGCTCTGAGCAATTTTGAGTTAAAATTGTCATGGGTTGTGCTCATCCACAGAACATCAACAATATAGACTCTGATGATGCTCCTAGGCACTGAATATCCAACGTGTAATTCCTATTATTCCAGTAGCACCAATATTTTAAACAAAATTGGGATTATGCCTAGACTGCTATCTCTTATCAGTCAGAGGTGCATCTTCCATGTGAACATGCATGTATGAAGGCTGATCTGAAAGTAATGCCTCCCAAATTGTTACGTTGTCCCACAGCAGGGACAGATGTTGGGGGTATGGCAGGGGAGATCTAACCTTCCCACCAGAGCTCCTTTATATTCTGTTGCAGTGCAACAGATGGCAGCAAAGGAAGGACCTGACAAAATGGAATCTGACATGGAAGTGAAGGTGTGTAGTGAAACTCCTTCATGTGGAAAGAAATGGGCATGCACTGATATTCATTGACATCTGCTGAACATTTATGGAGAAGAAAAGTGAATGTGGGCATTGGCAGGCAGTGGGCACTGCATTTCAGCAGTGCTATGAAAGAAAAGCCACATTCCAGATGGACATGCAGATTTTTTTTTTTCAAGTGCATATGAACTTTTGCTCATTGCTCTTGAAAATGCACAGCTAGCAGTGATGACTACTTTGAAAAAATACTGTTTAGTAACTGAGAATTTGCTCAGTCAAATAGTATTATAGTGTTCTTTGTACTGGTTGTAGTTGGCACAGAAATATGCAAGAGACATTTGGAGTGTCCTTCATTTTTAATAGCTCAGAAGACTAAGCAATGTGAACATCTCTCCAAGGACATTACCTGTGTAGTAGGCCATGGGAAAAAGCCATCCAATGCTGCATGAATGCACAGTTCCCAGCCTCTGAAAGGAATACAAGATTTTCTTGCTACCTATAATCTTCTTTTCATTATCTTATTGAAACAGGTATTTTAATATGTAATTTGTTTTCTTTGTCTTCCTTACTGATATCCAGAAATAAACCTGTGCCATGTCTACCTCTCACATTCCCTTCTCATTTCCTCACATGGCAGAGAAGTCCATCTCTGCTTCTACTTTGTGCACAGTATCTTTTTGATTGAACTCCATCTGAAGCTCCTTGCTTACCCATTCTGGCCTTTTGCCATACCTGCTCAAACAGGAGAATTCTTTATTCTTGCGCTTTGAGGATATTGTCCTTCAAGATCAAAGTTTTCCTGGTCCCTTTATATGTGCAAAACAACTTCCCATGACATCCCAATGAAATCATGCTGCACAAGGGCTCACAGACTTCTAATGCCTCTTGTTTGTTTCCCATGCTGCAGATATTTGGTTGCAGAAATCTGAGCTAGATCCTCAGTTACAACCTTTCCAAAGGTGAAGTGCAAGTGCCTCTGTAAGAATAGCGATCCCCAGACATTTCCCCACCTTCCCTCCCTCCCTCCACCTTTCAGGTTTCCATAACTGTTCTCCAAAAAGCCCAGTTCAAAGCCTTCCCCACTAGGTTTGCAAACAATTGCAGAGATACTCTTTTGCTGCCTTTGAAATTTATTTGACAACAGTTTCATTATCCAGAGTCCTGTTATCATACAAGCCAAAGCCTTGTCTACAGTGACAATTAAGCATCAGGACATTAACTTTAATGATGGAACTACTATTGGTCCTCATAAGTAAGGTAAATTGGAGTACCAAGTAAGCCCTCTTGCCCACAGTCCTCACTTCTCCACAGTCCTGATGTTAACCAGGTGCCTATGCAGTCAACTAACAAGTAGTCTTAACTCAACAGTTAGATAAGCTCTTGGCAGTCTCAAAGGACCCTAGATTTGAGTCTCAGAGAGCAGCAAACCACATAAAACATCAGTATCTCTTTCTAAGGGAGAAGCCTGCAACACTCAACTTTTCCTTCTGGTGTGGATACAATATTTATCAGAGTCTAATGCCTATTCTAATAGTTCCCTCTCTTTTATTCCCAGGATAGTATTATAGTATTTTTATTTTTGTCTGCAGACAGAAAAACAGTCTTCTGTGGGTTGCTGTACACAAGACCTCCCCAGCATCCCCCCTTGGAAGTCTCCATTCACTTCTTTGAAGAAAACTTGCAGCTGCATTTCCCTCTTTGTATCACACAGTTTGAGACCTTGTTGCTGCAGGTTCTTCCAGACAACACAGTCAGCTTACCTTTTCTACAGATATTTTCACCTGGTGACTCATCCAGAGCACATCCTCACAGATGAGACTGTTATCATCCCCTCCTCTAAGAAGTTAATGCAGCTGAAAATCCACCTGAAGCACCTCTATACCAATGCATGCAACGTGGGAAACAAACAGGAGTAATTGTGCAGTTGGAAAACTATGAACTTATTGTTATCAAGGAAATAGAGTGAGATGATTTCTATAACTGGAATACCATGAATGAGGGCTAAGAAATTTTTTAAAAAGGATGGGCAAGGTAGGATGAATGAGAGAAATGCCGTGTTAATAGGTTAGACTTTGAAGAGCTGCCCCAATCACAAAACAGTCATGAACAGGTTCAGAACTTGTGGGTTAAAATTAGAAACAGGACTAATAAAGGGCATCTGGTGGTTGGATGTCTACTACAGGTCAGCCAATCAAGGGGGGCCTGTTGACAAGGCCTTCTTTCTTCAGCTGTAAGAGGCATCATGCTCACAGGCTGTCGTTCTAATGAGGGATTTCAACCACCTGGATATCTGCAGGAAAACAACACTGGCATCTGCACACAGTCCATGAAATCCTGTAGTCCATTGATGACAACTGTTCACATATTGGACAGACTCAGAGGTGAAGCACTCTTGGACCTGTGTCAACGGTTTACATAACATCATGTTTACTACATGTTATGATGTGGAATACCGATATCCAAAAATCATAAAACCATGACAACCCGGTGCTTACTAATGCAAAAGAGATTATAAAAGAATTTAAGGCAACCTGGGATGTAATGACCATGCTTCAGCTGAGTTTGTGATCCTGAGGAACACAGGCCTGGTAAAGAATGGAATCAGGACACTGCACTTTAGGAGAGCAAACTTCAGGCTGTTTAAGGCATTGCTGGATGAGATCCCCTGGGATATTGTCCTTAGAGACAAAGAAACAGAGCAGAGCTGGCAGAACCTTAAGGATGCCTTCCTGAGAATGCAAGATCTCTTCTTTCCCGAGAACAAGAAATCAGACAGATGAGGCAGGAAATCAGCATGGCTAAGCAAGGATCTGCTGGTCAGGCTGAGAAAAAAGAAAGAAAGGGATAATCAGTAAAAGAGGGGACGGGTGGCCTAGGAATAATATCAGGATGCTGTTCAGATGTGTGGAGATGGAGTTGGGAAAGCCAAGGTGCAAGTGGAATTGAATGATACGAGGGATATGAAGAAAGGATTCTTTAGATACACTGAGCAGAAGAGACAAGCAAAGGAAGAGAATACCCCCTTTGAATAATGAAAAGAGGAGCTAGCTTCCTCAGACATGGAGAAGGCCAAGGTATTTAAGGAGATTTTTGTCTCAGGCTTCACAGCTAGTCAGGTTTCTCACATATCTCACATCATCAAACTTCTAAGCAGGAGCTGGGGGAAAAAAATCTCTCCCAGTGTAAGAGTGGAGCAAGTCTGATACCATCTCATGAAGCTGAATACATACAATTCTATGGTACCAGATGACACGCATCCTGGAGTTCAGTAGGAACTGGGTGATGCCATTGTCAAGTAACTCTCCATCATATTTGAGAAATTATGGCTGTCAGGCAAAATCCCCAATGGCTGAAAAAAAGGGAAACATCGCTCCAATATTCAAGAACAGAAGAATGGAAGACCCAGGAAACTACAAGCTGGTAAGCCTCATGCCTGCACCTGGGAGGATCACAAAGAAGATCATCTGGAAGAGATGTTAAGGCACTCGCAATTTGTGAAAGTGATCCATGACAGCCAGAACAGATTCACCAAGGGCAGGTCATGCCCAACCAGTCTCATGGCTTTCTATGATGACATCTATGGAAAAAGGAAGGGCAACAGTCATTATCTACCTGGATTTGTATAAGGCCTTTGACATGGTCCCATATCATCCTTACCCCTAAATTGGAGAGAGATGGACTTGATGTCTAGATTATTAGATCATTAAAGAACTGGTTGGATGGGTGTAGCCAAAGGGTGTTTATTGATAGCTCTATGTTCACGTAGATGCTGGTCAAGAGTTACAACCCTCAGGGATTTGTCTTGGGACTGGTGCTCTTCAGCAACTTTATCAATGACACAGACAGTGGGATCGAGTCCAATCTTAGCATGTTTTCTGATTACATTAAGATGGGAGGTGCAGCTGACACAATAGGAAAGACACCATCCATAGAAGCCCTAAACACTCAAGAATTGGGCACATGAGACTCTGCTGAGGTTTAAACAAGGCCAAGCGCAAGCTGCTGTACTTGAGTCAGGGCAATCCCAGACTGAGAGAAGCCATGCAGGACTTCGGGGATCTGGTGGACAAAAAACTGTAATGTATTCTTGCAGCCCAGAAGGCCAACAATATCCTGGACTGCATCACAAGAGGGGTGGCCAGAAGGGAGAGAAAGGTGATTATCATAGAATGGCTTAGGTTGGAAGAGACCTCAGAGATCAAGCTCCAAACCCCTACTGCAGGCAGGACCACCAACCTGCACATTCAGTACTAGACCAGGCATCCCCAGGCCACATCCAACCTGGCCTTGAACACCTCCAGGGACAGGGCATCCACAACCACTCTAGACAGCCTATTCCAGCGCTTAATCTCTCTGATAGAGAATTATCATAGTAATCATCCCTCTCTACTCTGCCCTCCTGAGGCTCCATCTGAAGTACTGCCTTCAGGCCTGACACTCCCAGCACAATTAGGATGCAGAAATGTTGGAGTGGGTCCAGAGAAGTGCCACAAAGTTGATCAGAGGGCTGGAGAACAACAACTATGAGGAAAAGTTGAGTGAGGGAGTTTGGCTTGTTTAGCTTGGAAAAGATAAGGCCCCATGGAGACCTAATTACAGTCTTCTAATAGTTGAAGGAATAGAAGAGATAGAACTTGAAGGAATAGAACCTATGTTTTACACAGTCTGATAGTGAGAGAACAAAGGGGAATGGCTTTAAACTAGAAGAGGGAAGATTTGGTTGGATGCTAGGAAGAAGTGTTTTACTCAGACAGCAGTAGTTAATGCCTTAGCAGTGACATCTGGGGAAAATCTACCATCTGAAGCACTGGAACAGGCTGTCCAGAGACTGTTGATGCCCCATCCCTGGAGGTCTTCAAAGCCAGGTTGGATGAGATCCAAGGCAGGCAGATCTGGTGGTTGGCAACCCTATCATGCCATGGTAGGTGGAATAAAACTAGATGATCTTTAAGATCTCTTTGTACCTAAGCCATTCTATGAACTCCAGAGCTGAGTAACATTGGTGTTCCGTATGCCATTATCAACAATCAGCTGAAGACAGTAAGCCCTTCCTAAACTGGAAACAGCTAACAGAAGTTGTCCATTACAGAAAGCAGATGCAAAAGCCTCCAGAAACTCATCAGTAGCATCAGATCATTAGAAATCTTCCCAGAAGATGTAATTTCCAGAAGACATCTCCAATGTTCATGTCTGGCAACCCCTGTGACAGCTCCTAATCAGTTTTCTGGAATCTTAACCACCAAACGATTTGCTTAACCACAAGAAGGAGGAAATTAAAGTTGACATTGATGATGCTGGAAAATTCTTTCATGTTCTCATAGTAATTACTTCACTACCTATGATAGGCCTAGAGAAAAGTATCACAGCTCAGTGATAAGCAAACCACAATTGCTTTGGGAAACTTTCACTTTTTTCCTCATTCATTTTATCACAGCCACGATTTCTCTGAAGTAGAGAAAGGCAGGGATTAGAATGAATTTGACATTTTATGATCAATTAAATATTGACAGAAAACCACCAGAAAGTTTTCTGTAGTGCCTTCCAGAAACAGGTGTCACAGAACATAAATGCAGTCACTGCACATATAACTACTTTTAATAGCATTTAGTTAATGCGTTAGCAGTGACATCTGGGGAAAATCTACCATCTTACATTGACTGGATCAAACATCTCAAAATCATTAGGCAAAGACACGCATATAAAGGCGCAACTGCATCCAGCGGTAAATTATTGCAGGCAGACATGGTTATTCGAAATGTTCAAAGCATTTTTAAAGCCAAGAATATTTGAATGCACTCAGTGATAGACCAAAAAAAATGACTGTACTACAACAAGCCTTGATGCATAACAGCAGAGGCCAAAGCCACGATCTACTTTGGCATGACATTATGCTCAACTAAATGTGCCTGCTGAGAAGCTAGGCCTCCTTTGTTGAGTCATCATTCTCTATTAAAACATCTAAACAGTGTTTGGAATAACACTTGCTCCACGCAGTCAGTTCAGATTATGAGAAAGGCAAGCTAGATTGTCTGAAACTAGCTATGCAAACAGACCATAAGCAGTTTATGTCAGATTGAAGTTTGTGGAACTGCAATTGTGGAAAATAGATTTGATGGACTGCAAGTACCCCCATGGATCACTACTTGTATTACTATCACACACTTTGAAAAGGAGAGAACACTCTGCAGAGTTTGTTGATTCCTTCAGTAGTGTTTTAATATTTCAAAACAAGATAACTGCTCTTCAACTGTAATTTCATGCTACTGAACTGTATGCAGCACCTGAAGGGTAAAAAAAAACAAAAACATATACAGTTTAAATATTCAGTCCTAAATTCTTGATATATCAAGTTGTTGAAGATTCTCTAAAATACAGGGAGTTAGAAATCCAGAACATTTTATTTACCCACTGAGGCAAAGAGAACCTCTACTACTTGAAGGTACAAAACTTTTTGCAGTGGACCCAAATAAGCATTTGAAGATTGTGCCATTAGAGCTCATTAGTAAATGGCACAAGGAGATCACTGTTGTCATTTCCCCAGCTTTTAACAAATTATAGTCATATGGTTTCAGTAATGCATCCCACAGTTGTGACCCATCATAACCCTTGCTGGGAGAATGACTTCAGAATTTTTTAAAAGCTTCTGCCATCATACCATCTAGTTATAGGACAAAGAAGTTACATATTCTAGCACTGCAAAACCTGAATTCTGGTTTGTGTATGCTATATTGTTGTCTAATTCGCATCCCCTGCATGGATGAAAGCACTTGGCCTTGAGTCTCTGACCTACCAGTCTACCTACAAGAGCACACAGAACAGCAATACAAGCCCTGGAGCACTGTATTGCTGTAGTACATGATTAGGCAGAAGTAAAATGATGTCTCCTGATCTATTTTTTAAATTTTTTTTTTTTTTTAAAGACTATGGAAACATTTTAATGCTAGGGGTAAAATATTACCTTTTCCATAGAACCTTTGGAATAATACAGTTTCTACTGAGTCAATTTCCTGCCTTTCAGATCTCTGGACATAATATTTCAAGGGCAAAGTATACAAAAAAAATATTAAAAATAGAATGGTATATGATGCTGGTGTAACTAGATGGCATCAACATCCTAGCAAGAATCAGTGACAAAAAAGCAAGACTCAACACTGATCGTGTCAAAGCTACTTGTAAAGCACTATATTTACTGCCAGTTTAGGAAGGACTTGGAGTCCATTCCAGAATTCTAAGAAAAGGAATTCCGTGAATATGTTTTAGGTGCTATAAAGATATCTCAGCATAGATTTAGACTCATTAAAGACATAATTCTTCCTGAAGTCAACTTACCGGTTATTTGTGCATGATGCATATCAAAACAAAAAGTATGTTTACAAAGAATTAACCTATTATTTTTTTTCATTGATTATAGAAATATATACAACTAAGAATCTAGGGGAAATATAAAAGACCACTTTCATTTTGTCTACTCTCATTAAGGACGGAAAAGCTATAGTCTAGATAACAAGACAAATCAGTACCTGCAAAAAAAATCCAAAAGAGATCTAGAGCAAAGGAGATTTTCTTTTCCTATACAGCCATTTCTGGCCAGACTACAGTGGATTTTTTTAAAGTAAAAGTTACATCTAAGACATCTTTACACTACCATGTAATCTCAAGGATACAGAAAACACGAGCCATAGTGAGGACAGTCAAGAAGTTCCTATGCTTCCTCATTCACACTGAGCAGGTTATCCCCAACATGGAACCTTGATCAATTAAAATGTATAAGAAAATGTAGAAAATTCCTCTTCTTCTGTTCAGTTTTCAAAGGAATAGGAAGACTATCTCTATTCATGTAAAAAAGTCTGTATTATTGCAAATACTAAGATGCAATACTAATCATGAAATTAAGATACTGTAACAGATTTACCACACAAGAATTTCATATCATTTGTATCTACACTTAAATTTCACTTCAGCAAATGGTTGTTCGACATCGCTAAATACAAAATAAAGTGAGAAGTTAGGTTATTCCTCTTACCAGTGGAGACTGATGCTGTAAAAGAAGAAAAAGACTTAATAGCTAGAAGAGCGCATCTACATCACTAATTTGAATCAACTTTTTACATAGGTTGATAGTGACAGGACAATGGGGAATTATTTTAAAATAAAAGAGTTTAAACTTAGAGATTAGATGCCAAGGGAAATTTTCGCCACTAAGAGAATAGTGAGAACCTGGCACAGGCTGCCCAGAGAGGTTGTGGGTGTCCCATCCCCAGAAATGTTCAAGGCCACACTGGATGGAGTACTGGGCAGACTGATTTAGTGGTTGGCAACCCGCCCATAGTAGGGGGAGAACAAGTGATCATTGAGGTTCCTTCCAACTCAAGCCATTCTATGATTTTAAGATATTTCACTTACTTGAAGAATTTTCTCTTACCCTACAGAATTCTTAAGCCTGTGAAGGGTTAGAATAAGCGATAGATTATGTTTGGCAGCAAAGGCATAAAGAAGACCCATAATCATGTATAATAGCAGATTTTTGTTTGTTTGTTCTTTTCATATATTTACATTTTTTATAAATATAAAATGAAGATGTCTAGTCAAGTCAATTTCATGGTAGCAAACGCAGCACTTCATTTTTGTATTAATGATCTTATACCTGCAATTGAAATGCCTCAATTTTCTGACCTGTGTTTGGCAGTTTACTGCTGTACTGCAATCTGTCACAGAGCAATATATTCGCCTACAGAGAACAAGTGATAGCATAGCATAACATGGCACAATGCAATATTCTCTAAAGGTAAGCACAATCACTAGAACAATAATGGTGATATTAGATCATTAACTGAATGTGTAAATGAGGAAAACACAAGATCACTGATACATAACACAACAATCACATTTTATTTATTTTTAAAACTTTGCTATGAAAAAATCATTTTTCACATAGAAAGACTATATACCATCCTATTGCTAAGTATGATTTCAGTAAAGCAGAGGAAGGGTTTTTATATCTGAGCTAAAGACAGTTACCTCAAATCCCTTGGCTTTTACTACTGTTAAGAGCTTCTGAAATTAAGTTTCCAGTAGATTTACCTTCTGAGCAAGGCGGGAAAACACTAAAGGCTAACATACCAAACATGCTTAAAAATGTTACATTATCATTATGTTGAAAGAACAGCATCAACAAGAAAGTTAACAGATTACTGGCACAAGTAATTCTGCTCTTGTAGCTAGATCTCTATTAATGAAAGAACTAATTATGCCAGTGTTTATTCCCACACTTGAATGAATCTGCATGTGTGCTGTGGTCACATGTAGAAGAGTGTTAAACCACACTCTCAAATCCCACTAGGAACAACTGAAACTAGAGCTGTATTACTCTTACTTCCTTATCCTGTACACTTCACCAGCTTGAAGATGAGCAGTACGCTGCTCTCAAAGGGCAACAGAAGGATACTGCCTACTAAGTACATTGTGTGAGTGGCTCACATCCTCCTATATATTTTGCTTCTTACATTCTAACTCAAATTTAAAAACATCCCAGAAATTTTAAACTGTACAGCTTAGTGCTCTTTAATAAAAGTATTCCACTCACAAAGCAGAGAAACTTCTGATAGGCACTCAGCAACAACAGGCAAAGTATTTGCAGGTAGGCAAACACACACATGCACACACAGAGAACTCACACAGCTGAGGAAGTAGCTCTACAAACATCCAGCTCTTCTTCACAGGAATCAGCTCAAATCCAAGAGGAACTCTCCTTCCTGTGGCTAGCCCTTATATGAGCCCAGGCTGGCTCCACCCTGGGTCCACCCCTTCTAGTCATGTGGAGAACACAGGTGCAAACAATTTCCCTGAGCTCCCTCGGCCAGCAGCACCCCTTCCTCAGGTGCTCAATCACCAGTTCAAGCCATGACCTAACAGTTCCTCTACAACAATGCGCTAGCAGTGTGCCTATCTGGCCAAGAAGGCCAATGGCATCCTGGCTTGTATCAGGAATGGTGTAGTGAACAAGACTAGGGAAGTCATCCTGCCCCTGTACTCGGCATTGGTGAGGCCTCACCTCAAGTACTGTGTTCAGTTTGGGGCACCTCAGTACAGAAAGGACACTAAGGTGCTGTAGCAGGTCCAAGGAAGGGCAACAAGGCTTGTGAAGGGCTTGGAGAATATGCCCTGTGAGGAGAGACTGAAGAAATTGGGGCAATTCCTGAGGAAAAGGAGGCTGAGGGGAGACCTTATTGCTCTCCCAATATCTGAAAGGTGCTTACAGTGAGAGCGGGGCTGGTCTCTTCTCACTGGTGACTCGATGGTCTTAAAGGTCTTTTCCAACCTGAGCAATTCTAGGATTCTATGAAGCATAGGAAGTTCTTCACAGTAAAGGTGACAGAGCACTGGAACAGGTTGCTTAGTGAGGTTGTGGAGTCTCTGGAAACGATCAAGACCCTCCTGGATGCCTACCTGTGCAATTTGGGAGTCTGATTTGGCTGGGGAGTTGGACTAGATGATCTCTAGTTGGACTAGATGATCTCTAGAAGTTCCTTCCCTACTTATGTGTAAAGCAAAAAGTTCATCAGTGGAAAATGGTTAACGGTCAAGTAAGGAGTGCTGTGAACAAATAGGCATGAGCAAACCAGAGTAGTCTAGGCTCAGCAGCCTGGGAACGGACCTTCTAGCAGAAAGTTATATTGGAATTTGGTCATGACATTTTATGCATTAATACAATTGCTAGTCAATGAACCCTCTACTCTTTACCATTCAGGTAATGCCAAGATCATTCCCCTGGGAAAAGAACAATGAAATACTTCCACGTAGCTGAATAGCAAAGTAAGTGGAGTTGGAATCCCAGTCTCCTTGTTCCTTCATGAGTTCAGTGACCACAAGGTAAGTTACTGTGCAAAACACTTTCTTCCAATATTTCCCTCCTTCTTGAGACTTTTCTGCCCCTGTACCAAAATGTAATTGATTTCCATTGCCTTTGGGGAGAAGGCAATATTTGACTGTCTGTCATCTGAATCACTCTCAAAGGATGTTTTATTGCATGGAAAATCTAGCTCAAGAATTTTTTCCCTCTCACTTTAGCAAGAAATCCAGATCTGATTTTTAACCTTTACTGTGCCAAAAGATACCTCTCATCAACCCACAATGTGTAATCTTCAGAGTACTGATGAGAGTGAGAACCAAGGTAGGTTTTTCCACCAATATAAACATATTTTGTAAATATAGTCTTACTTACATTTTGATAATGCTGATTGAATTTAGTATAGCCACATAAAGAAGACGTAGGTCAAGTTTGTCTTTTCTGCCTTAGGCTATGAGTACAACAGCAGCAGGAAAGTTACTAGCCAAGGTACTGCCATTTTAATGGCAAAGACACATTGTTTGCCAGTAGATCTTGCGTTTCCAGTTTGGGAGATGCATTCTGAAGAGTAGTGAATGCATCAGATTCTGATTTGACAATAAGATCAGTCCAGTTTTGTAATGTATCCATGTGTATGGAAATGATCGGTCTGGTAAAAAATTAATTACTGATGTGAATATTTAATCATCAGACCAGGTATCTGTGACACAGATCTGTAAAAAGAGTGGTACGGATACTGTAAGCAGTTCAGGTAGGATCAAGCTCATCTAATTTGAGCAGTCTTCTCTTCCATCTCTTTTCAATAGATGGAAAGAGAAGGCAGTTAAAAGGAACTATTAATTTAATCAAATTGTTCGTCTAGTTTATAATGAGATTTACACACAATAGTAGTTACGGCATTGATAGCCTGGGGCAGCAACCTTATATAGATATGTGTATTAGGTATCTTTCCCATTACAACCTACTTGTACTGCAGTTGTTGTGATATGAATGTCTATACTATCATTTACAATTCTTTATTAATACTCTCAGGATGATTCTGTTAATGTCAGTTTTGGTCCAGAGCTCCTAAATGGTATGTTGTCTACTTAGTCATTTTTTTTTTAAATACGACTTTTTGTAAAAAAAAAAAAAAAAAAAAAACAAACAAACAAACAAAAAAACCCAACAAAAACAAAACAAAACAAAACAAAAAAAACCCAAACCCTCAACAATATATTTTTCAAATCTGAACAATTTTATCTCAAAAATAGCTTTGAATTTTCCGAGTCTTTTTATTCCACATAGTTTAAAATCAATTTGACAAACACTTTTTTTGCTGTTTTGAAACTGCATTTTCAGAAAGACAGGTTATTTTGCTTACAAAAACAAACACACAAACAAGCTGGCTGTTCTCCCTCAGTCATTTTTTTATTAAAAGTGTTTCTTCAGTTATAACATAACATATGCAACCAGTTACATCACAACATATGAAACAAATGTATTTATAGAAATGTATGTTCCTTACATAATTCCAATAATTTCAAAGCATATGTACAGACATATTTTCTGAGTGTGCACTTATTGCAATTAAAAAGATTTGGTCTTATTTGATTTTGAAATGTTAACCTAAGTTTAATGGTCATTGTTCTTTGTTTCTGCTGGGTTGTTTTGGTTTCCGAGGGACGGTTTATTGATTTATTTTTCATATATCAGATGTTTTTATTCCTAGCCCCCAGGCACATTCAGAATAAAAACTTCTTATGGTTTAATTGTGTATTATTAAGACTGATCAATTCATTAAAACAATCAAGTCATAACTGTACCAGTCCTGGTATTTCTTTCAGTTTTGATGCTACTTCTAAATAGATCTGCTACTACAAAGGAAATCATTAAGATCAAAGACTGGAGCAATCAATTTGCATTACATGCAGGGATATTTAAACAGACAACAGTAGTCACCAGTTCTCCTTTCTCATCAGAGTTAGTAAGGTACAAAGGCTCTCCCCACTTGATTTTTAGTCAAATATATCCATGGTAAAAGTAAAGAAAGTCACTGTGTAAATTATTCCTAACTGTATCTTCAGAGAAGCCCCTAAAACAAAGTGGCTGATATTCCAGTATTTCAGTAAGTCTTTCATCTTAGCCAGTCTTTGGTTTATCTCAGCAGATACTGCTACTACTACATCAAGACAAACTGTCAGCTTTTAATGGCTGTCCATCCAAAGTCAAAGGCACACACTGCCTAAGGCTGCTGAAACTAATGAGGGGAATCATTCCATTTTGCAAACTCTATTCTAAGCTGGCAGGAAATGGCATGCTGTAACTACTACTGTGGCTTTGGACTAAAAATGCAGTTGCACGCTTTCGGTCTAAATGTCAGCTGATGAGAAAATGCTGAGAGAGACACTAAGACTTTCAGGAAGATGCTACATACTCTTGCACAGAAGTTTTTTTTGTGTGTCTCTCCTGTCCTGATCCTGGCTAAAACTGAAAATCCATTTGAGCCAACAAATTGCAGGCTCCAAACCTCGCTGAGCCTCCACTATGACCATAAATAGGATCCCAAGGAAGCCTGAATGCACAGTGTGGGTTAGCTGGCTTACCTTGTGACACCTGTAAAAGTATAATGCTTCCTTCTACAAAAAAATGCCATTTTCAAAGCTATTGCCCTAGGAAATGCTGTTTTGAGCTCCATAAATGCTGTTATAAAGCTGTAAATAAATGTATTGTTATTTATTTGTTGATGCTTTTTTTCAGTTTTTCTCCTAGAGTTCACAAAAAAAGGGGCAAATTCATAACTGTGACAGATGAAGCAGTCACCCAGAAATGTCATTTATGTGAAGGTACTCACATTTGCACTCCACTACAATAGTAAACATTTGTATCAGTGTGCTTGATTACATGTGTAATAGCTGGAAGATGTTCCAGTTTGGGCACATGATAGCACAGAGCTACAGAACATAGCATGGAGAGCTCTTTGGGGTGGTGCATTTGTTTCTAAACAAAATACCTTGTTTCAGCTCATTTTGACTTATACAAAGAAATTTGCTGAAATGTCCTTGGAAAAGAAGAACAATTTTAGCTTGAATATACAGAAACATTTTTTTTCTAAAAACAGGGAAGAACCTCACAACAGTATTTGTGTTTATTTACATGGAAGAATAGTGAAATACAGAGTATTTCACATCTATATGAGACAAAAATTGAGACTATCAGTGAGGGAGTAAGGTAAAGAATGCAATCAAATGCTCAGTAGTACCTGTGCTTCTCATCAAATGGGAGTCCCTTTTTGGGATTATACTTTTATAAAGCTGTGCATAGCAATAAAAGCAGAAGGCTGCTGAAGTTAATAGAGTTAAGAGATAAGGAGCTGCCATTTCAGTTGTGCTGAGAAAATGTGTCTGTAATTTCCTCACCATTTTTCCTTCCTTCAGATGAGCCATTCTGAAAAGTGGCAGCTAGCTCACACTGCTTCAGCAACACAGGAAATTCCTTTTGAACGCTCCTGCTCCCAGTCTGAAAGCACTACAATCATGAGATCTAAAGTGCCAATCTGATATGATCTCTGTTGTATGCTGTTGGAAAAGGATAGTGGATTGTTAACTTTATACCAGCAGACTTCATGCCAGATCAGTTATTGTTTATCCTCCCAGCAGGTCTGAAAGCATAAAGCTGGAATAAATGCCATGACATGTGGTCTGGTTCACTCAGCAGACACACGGTAAAAGGAGATCAGATACGTGCTGCTGGGATCTGGCAATGCATGGATCTGGTAGACTCATGACCTGAGAGGCGGCAGGACTGAACTGCCTGCTGCTGTGTGGAGAGGTCAAGAAAATGATGCTGTGGAAGAAAAACATCCACTTTTGAAGCTTTAACATAAATATGTCTCTAAGTAGTGTGCAGGTTTGTCATTAGTATGACTACTTTATTGGTTCCTCTAGCATGGTGACATGAATTTATCAGCTTGTCCTTTCGGTATCTTTTCAAAGCCTAGTTCTTAAACATTGTCCCAATGAATTAATATAATTTCTAACATTAACTCTGTTTTTAATTTTCTTCTTGAAATGACTTGCCAGCAATGGTTATATAATAGATTAGTGAAATTGTCATAGGGCAAAGTGACTGTCAAATGCCAAGTTTATAAGTTTCAAAATCAATTTCTGTAACTTTTCCCACCATCATGTATTTAAATGTTTTCAGATATATAAACCCACTTTGATAAAATATGTTGCTTTACTAATAATTTACATTTTCTGTAATTAAGTATTGTATCAAAAGAGCCACTGTTTTTAAGCTACCAGATGCAATTTTGCATTATTAGCTGTCCTAAAAATATATATGTTCTACTATAGAATAACAGGCAGTACAAGTAACACATCAAGTTACTTCTGAGTTTGCTGAAAATAATAGTTCAGTATTTGCCTACTCGTATACATGAAGAAATATGTTACCATTTCATTTTAGCAGCATGACAGATTAGAAATCTTTCCCATCCTGAAATGCTAAATAGCAATGTGATTACAGAGCACTTTTTTCTCTTTTCTTTTTATGCTGTGCATCATTTTTTTTCGAATGTCATCAGGCTGCTGTAGTATTTTAAAATGAAATTCCATTCCTACAGCACCCAAATTCAAAAATAAATAAATTCCCAAGGCTCATACCCGCTGTGATTGGGGTGTCAATGACTGTAGATCACAGTGAAATTGGAAAAATAGGAATTATCCCGTTATCAATATGATGGCATATTATTGTTTAGATGAACTTGTCTAGAACAATTATGAATTGGCCACAAAACAGTTCTGACTTCCAGCTCTCTCTCCTTCAGGTTGCTTTGCATAGCAGCAGCCTTTGCTTACATGGAAATATCTCCAAATATATATATATATATTTTAATATAAAATATAGTGCCATGCTTCATTATATAATTAACTTTCATCTAAGAAGCTTAAAATTTTACCAAACAACTTTTACTAAATATAGTAGCAAAATATGAGATAATACAATTTAGCACCACATAATTGGAGTTGAAGCTAATAAATCAAATAAAACGTGAGTTTCCAAAACTGCAGTTCTCACTCTAATGCTGTAGGCAAGATGGCCAGGGAGCAAAGAGGGCATTCTCATGACTCCCAGTCAGTTTTATCTTTCCCTCCAAAAGGAAAATGGAAACAGAAAAATGAAATCTTCTGGGAGCTGTAGTTTCTTCTTCTCTTCTTAGACCGGGAGACTGGAAATATTGACAGTCCACAGAACTGCAGCATTACCTCTTTAATTCCCAATGCATGATGTTGTGAAGTGGAATACTGATAAAAACCATAAAACCATGACAGAGGTCCATTCAAGACCTGCAATTTTGTGATTGTTTTATCTGTCCTCCAACAAAACTTAAGTTATTGACAAATCTGGTAATCAAGTGACAAGGAACAGAATCAGAATATACTATACAGGTTCTCTGAACCACAAACTGTAATCTGCATATAATACTGCTGAAGTGAATTGCTTATGCAGAACAAAGGCAGTACATGGTTTTTAATAAACTGCTGAAAATAGATTGAGATTGTGAAATACCACTGTTCTCAAACTCCTAAAAAGGTTAAAATATATTGCTTTGAGAGATACAGTGGACATTTTTGTATTTGTTTTTTGGCAGTGCCTATTTTTGTACCATGATTGATTACTGATCTTCTAGATAAATTGACAGATTTTATAGAAGTTTTAAAAACAAAGAATTACAATCATCCTACATTTCAGAGGAAATTTGATCACTTACATAATTTAATATACAGCCTTGTTTTACTCTATAATTCTGATTTTTGTTTGCTGGCTTTGAAGAGTATCAGTCAGCATGATACTAAAATGGATCCCTGAATTACTGCTTGAGTATTGAAAATATTCTTTCTTTGAAAGACAGCTCAAAGTATCACTCCAATCTGAAAATCTTTCAGCACATTAACATTTTAGATTTGATGATACCTAGTATGGATTAACTGTAGTTTATTAGATAGTCATTAATGAAGAATTGTATCAGTATTCTGCACTTGATGACACCATCCTCAAATGAAACCTGCAGGAAATGAATCTCTGAGAAATAAACACCAGTTCTGGGATTACTAGATTCTGTGAATTACAACTTCTAAGTACTTGTTTGCAAATCTGCTTTACCTGTGCTAATTGCCTTCATGGAAAAAGAGCTATAGTTCTATGACAATTAAATGAATTGTTGAATTCCTAATGAGATAACTGAAAGCAGTTTTGCATTAATACAGACCCTTTCTGGACCCAGAACAGCAGTTGAACCTACTTTTCCAAAAATCTAGTTAGTGATAGTATGAATTGCTCCTAATTTACACAAGAAGAATTGCAACAAGAGACCATGGTACTCATAGCCCTGGCTGTCCAGGGATGTATTTCCAAGTTACAAACTGCAGAAGAGAATAAGCAATTTCACTCGGAGTTAGATCAAGAATTTTTACCATGCACCTTCTGCTTTAATTCTTAGATTTTTTTTTTTTTCTATAGCCAAAATGTGGCTCAGGGAAGAAATCAAAACCACAGAAAATACAGAATGCTGATATTCAGATATGAGCCATTTTTAATGGTGACTTTGGGTACAGAAACTATAAAAGACCTTTAATCACATTACTGCTCCCATACATTACATTTGAAAGAACAAGCTAAAACAGGTTCAAAATATAGAACCTTCCCCTCTCTTTTCATGCTTCAGTGCTTACTCTGAGAAACCTGTAAGGAGTTCTCAATTTTTATCTATTTACTTATTGCCTTTGTTGGAGCTGAAATTCTTTTTTGCTTCGTTTTTAGAAAGAAACAGAAGTGAAAATTCTGAGCTAGCAACAAATACAGTATTTGCTGCCCTGAGCTTTCCTTTTCCTTGTTCTCAAGCACTGTTTTCTGATACAGAAAACAAAATCAGTTAAAACACTGCACTTTCAGTGATATTTCTCTGTTCTTACTTCAGTTTTCCTTAATTTCTGCAGTCAGTGAAGCCATTAGCTATATTTTCTTCTGATGATTATACTTTGGAAACTGTTTCATTTTTTTCCTGAAAGTATTTGTGAAATATTTTTAGCAGTAAATTTTTTATCTGACATGATTTCCAACTCACCTGTGTTTGCTTTTTTTTTTTGAGTAGTGGGCGATGCAGATGTTAGAGTTTAATTTTAAGTGTTTTTTCTAAGTTGCTTTCTTAATACTTGTTATTTTGGGGACTCTTATAATCTCATCTGTTTATGAAATTATTTCCTTAAAAAATTTTAAATTTTGTTCAGTGGCACGCAACAAATGCTGCACAATAATCACAAATTAATTCTTGCTTTTGACAGCATAGCTGAACAAAATTTCTTCGAAGGAAGTGGTTAAGCATTGGAAAAGCCTGCCCAGGGAAGCGGTAGAATCACCAGACCTGGAGATTTTCAGGGAACATGCAGATGTGGCACTTAGGGACATAAATAGTGGGCATGGTGGTAATTCGTTTATGATTGGAGTAGGTGATTTTAAAGGTCTTTTCCAACCTTAATAATCTTATGATCTTACTGAAAACGTTAGCTAACTATCTACAGTCTTTATGGCCTTAAGTTGCACGAGGGTAAGTTTAGGTTGGATATCAGGAAAAACTTCTTTACAGAAAGAGTTGTTAAGCACTAGAATAGGCTCCGAAGCAAGGTGGTAGAATCAACATCCCTGGATTTGTTTAGAAAACAGTTTGGATGTTGTGTTCAGGGACATGATTTAGCAGAAGGTTATTAGAGTTAGAGTAGTATGGTTAGGTTGTGGTTGGAATCAATGATCTTTAAGGTCTTTTCCAACCTGAGTGATTCTATGATTTCTATGAATCACATAGATTTTAAATGTCCTTCATAGATCCTAAATGATCAAAGAATAAAATCTGGTTTTCAAAATCCTTTAATTTAATCCTTTAGGAGCTGATGATTTTTAAGTGTAGTCCATGCTTTTACCTAAAAATTACCAGAGATTTTCACTGTATAATATAATTAAAAATGTACATCTGATCTTGTAACCCCCAGTACACATTTCTTCATCATATTTTTTTAGGTCATAAGAAGGGTGTGATCATGTGTAGTTCTTTCATATGACTGATTTTTAAAATCTTTACATAGTTAGCAAATAACATATAAATAATTTTATTTATCTAACAGTATTACATTAAACAATTAAAGAAAGCAATAACAGTAAGTTTGAGTGGATGGTGCTCAATGAGCATCAAGAAAGAAAGAAATTATATTTCAGCGAAGATCTTAACTGAAAGCAGTGTCAATATTTGCATTTATGAAAGATAAATTCAGATAGAAAATTTCATTAAGACTTCTTTTTTCAATACTTCTTGTGTTTAGTGGGAACAACTCTTTTGTTCACCTCAGATATCAAATAATCTTTCTTGCATTAGAAAAGTGTTCAAAACAATGCAGTTTAATGAGATGTGTGGCCATTCTTAACCTATGTGGAATATTTCTATCCAGGTTTTGTTATACAAAGGGATCTTTCAATCAAATTTCAGGCCTGCATTCTGTTAAAATGCTCAACTGTAACATTTGAACATTAGAATTGCATCTCTAGAGAAGAAATACAGTATAGTGTCTCTAAATGATAAAAAGCTGAATGTTCTAGTATTTTAATGTACTAATAAGTCTCACAACTTTTAAATTTCTTTAAAATTGGAGTAAAACATTAAAGGCTCAAAGAGAAATGCTGTGTAGAGAAACTTGTTAGAGAATGAGCCCTGGAGTGCTACCTTTCTGATTAAAATAACACTCAGTAGGGAAGCTGCTTTGAATTCCTTAGGCTGAAGGAATAAATGCCATGGATAAGATAAATTCTTGCTAAACGAAAGTACAGCAAGTGTAGGAGTTAAAGATCAGCATAATAAACACAAAAACTTAGGGAGGATCATGAAGAAAAAGATTTGAAGTGTGGAAGATAAAGGGAATAAAAAATGAATATCACATTAATACAATCAAACCAAACTACAGAGTAAGCATGGATTTGCCACAAAAATTAGAAGCATTTCTGAGGGGGAAAAAAAAAAGGACAAGGAAAGAACTTAAGTATAATTTTAAAAATCAGTGAGATAAAATCACAAGCAATGGATAGAAATGATCAAAGAACCAAAAGTCCATGTCAGGAAAGCAGTCATTACACATGACTCATTAAAACTGAAAAAAAGATACCGCAAAGGCTTATATCTGAGAAATAAAAGAGTATGAATAAAATGTCTGTGGATAGCAGAAAAAAAAATTACTTCTATCAGTGTTTGTCCCCCATAGATAACTTCCATTTCTATATGATGACCAAGTATGTGGGCTGACGTAGGTGGAAAAAGAGCTCCAGCTTCCTTTGCACAACTACTGGGTAAACTGAAACAAAAGAAATGCCTCTTTTATTATGTTGGTCCACGATGTCAGAGCTGGATGTTGATGGTATGGCAGAAGCAGTTGAACTTTTCCACCAGTATTCCATTACATGTTGTTGTTATGCAACACATGGTAGCAGAAGGGCACCCTTGACAAAAAGGCTTCTGACACAGAAGTGAGAATGAGGCAAAGGTGTGTCATGGGATTTCTCCATGCAGATAAACTTACATCCACTGATATTCACTGACACTTGCTGAATGTTTACGGAGACCAAACAGTGGATGCGAGCACAGTGAAGTTGTGGGTAGCGTGTTTCACCCAATGGCAACAGCAATATGAAAAACAAGCCAAGTTCCACACAGCTCTGCAGATTTTTACAAGTGTAGCATGGAGGCTCTTTTTCATCACTGGTGAAAATGCATAGCCGAAAGTGATGGCTATGTTGAAAATTACTGCTTTGTAGCTAAGAATTTCTGCTATCAGATAGTGTCATTGTGCTCTTTGCATCTGTGTAGTTTTCACAGGAATAAACAGGAGGCATTAATTTCAGAGCAACTTAAATTGTTAAGAACTCACAAGTTTCTGTCCACTATAAATGTCTGATAACACTGAGTATCCTGCACTAAAACTGTTAGCTTTGTATTGACAGTAAGTTTTCTATAATGCTCCTGTTGGCTCTTTGAATGGACTGACAATACAAAATAAACTACCAGAATAGCAGCTATATTGGCTTGGTTTGTCACTTGATAATAGACATCTACTGCATAACATTGTTTGTTCTTATTTTATGTCTTTTCTGCACAAGATTGTTAAAACTACCATTGCCCTGAATTGTATCATCCCTGCTTCCTACCATCTACCTGCTCTTAGGAAGAGAAAATAGAAAACTTTCCCTAGTTTTTTTCTGTGAAGTTGCTCTACTTGATCCTGCAGTGGAAAAAGGTATGAATCACTTCCCAGAGTACATTGACAGATATTTTGTGAAATTGTTTAACATCTTCTGCATTGCTTCAAATGCACCAACACTGCACTTTGGGTATTGTCACTGATTTATCTGTGTTATTTGAGAAAATACAGAGATGTAAATCCTTCAGTCAGCACAAGTCAAATATTTGCCTCAAGGAACATAACAGAGTTTCTTGCTGAAAATGAATACACGTATGTGTCCTAAAACATAAGGAAAAGGAAGCTTTTGTATGTGAAACTCTGCTAACCTTATCTCATGAAAAAAAAAAAATTCTTAGAAGCAGTGGCATGAGCCTTCCTTTTTACACCAGTTGAGATTAATTCTTAGAGCTGCTATGGTGTACTGCTAGGCAGGCAGAATAAAAGCGTTTCTTTCTCTTCCCCTAGTTTCTGATTTTTTTTTTCTATTTTCTAAGAACTGAACACTGCTTTCAGTTAGGAACAATAAAATCAGTCTTCACAGTTTTGTTTGTTTGTTTGTTTCAAGTAGATGTGCAAAGGAAGCAGGAGCTCTTTTTCATTCACCAAGGCTTTTCACACTTTTCTTAGATAGACTCCATCTCTCCTTTGTTCTGTAGTTTGCTTTCATTGCCAGCTGTGATACTCAGTTTTACTCTTCTCGAAAGCATCATCTAAGAAAGTTTTAACTCACAAATCTCTTTCAACCACTCCTGACTTGTGCAAGTGTATGTTCTTTTCTCCACCCGTTTTTTTTCCCCAGGTATTAATAAAGCTGTGGCCTAAACTATTTTCCTTTTATCTGGACCTTTACTACAAATGTTTCTGTTCCACTGCTTCATCCTGCCTCAAATGTTGGGCTGGACTACAGAAAAATGACTCTTCCTCCTGCAGAAAAGGCTGCAGAAATCCAGCCCTCTTTTGATAGGACATCTGTATACCCAAACTCTTAAGACCCTGGAAAAGACATTCTCTTGTCTGCCCCACGCAAAAGAAATTATTGCTGGAGTTAATATGCTTTTTCTCCCCTTCTGAAAATGAGCCCAGCTCATCTTCTGGCAAACTTCCAAAGCTCAGTAAAGCTCCTCTGAGGCCAATTTAAAGTTTACTGAAGTAGATGAAATTCTGGTGCCTAGTAGAGAAATAAATATAAAATAAGTATATGAGAAGCTAAACAAATGATAACAAGCATGAAAAAGTTTTCCAGAGTAAACAGGATTGTCACACATAAAAACAGAAGAATAGACCTGAAGAAGCAAAGGGATTCAAGGCAAAATCAGAGCTCTGACAAAACTGTAACAAAAGTAACAAAACTGACTGAGAAGCACTTGGAATTTGGTAGTGAAAGAAAAGAGGCGTGAGATTAGTTGCAAAATAATAATATATATAAGGAATTAAGTTTAAAATGTCAACAAATAAAGAAAATGTAATGCTTGGCACTGAAGAATGCAGACTGAGATAATGTCTTGATTTCTCTTGCTAACTTTCAAAAAACTCTAAAAACAAGCATGTAGAATAGTGAAACAGGATTTACATTTCCAGAGTCATGCATATGAATATAACTTAAGAGTATACATAAATGAAATTCAAATCAATGTTCATGTTGAAAAGTAAGTAGCCCTTCCTTTTATTTCTATTGTAAACTGAATTTATGAATTATAACTGAGGAATGTAAAACTCAAGACTTGCTTTCTCTCACACACACTTTGTGAAATGGATGCATATACGTCTTTCTGCACTAATTATCTACACAAACTGAAAGTGATTATCTCTGTTATTTAACGTTAAGATGGTCTAGAAGACCTACAGTAGCCTGATGTTTTCAAAGTTACTTCAGAGCATCTGCTGAAATAGCTGAAGAAAAGCCTGCCTGCAGGATACTGTCTAATCCTCAGGCTCAAATCAAAAGGAAGTTTTAAAGAACAGCTCTACCCTTAACCAACAGATTTTATATTCATTGTGAGATTTGGCATGTGGGCTAACTGAGCAAGCAGAAAAATGCCACTTATTATTTATTCACATCATAAAGACAGCAAAGATTCAAAGAATAACGATGCAGGATTTTGATCTTAGGCACCTCTCACAGAGATTTCCTTGCCACGTTAAGTCCACAGTTATATTCTGCTAAACCATTGCTGCCCATCCGTCAGTTATTTTTAGCTTTGACACACAATATTTGTTTTTGATGGGATCTTCTCAAGATGAATCCTGCTTCTCAAGATACCCAAAGTCAGGCATATTTTTGAATACTCAGGTATTGATCTGGCCTTAAAAGTCATTACCACAACTATAAACATGTATGTGAATGATGTTCTGGACAACACTACTGTGGTCAGTACCAAAATCAATCCTCAAATAAAGATCAAAAAAACAGTGGAATATTTTATTAAAAG
Source organism: Lagopus leucura (assembly GCF_019238085.1). Classification (NCBI taxonomy): domain Eukaryota; kingdom Metazoa; phylum Chordata; class Aves; order Galliformes; family Phasianidae; genus Lagopus; species Lagopus leucura. Next base: position 18,477,395 of record NW_024962252.1, read on the forward strand.
TGCTTGTGAAGACATCATGTAAAAATAACAAGTGAAAATCTACTTAAGCTAAAATCAGCATTAAAATTCTCTTCAACATCCCATCTACTTATTTCTATACATATCCCATCATAACAGTCTTTCGAATTTTGTATACTTATGTATGTCAGTATATTTTTCTCAAATATATTTTAAATACTCAATATCTATACTTGTTTCAGAATTCAAATATATACAATGAAACTAGAAAGCCAGGGGAAGTAAAATGTTTAAAATGCTTAGAAAATGTGTCCTTGGACACACAATGTAAAGTCAAAGCAAGCAGAGAAATTTCAGGCTACCTATGATATTTTCAAACAAGGTATTTTATATACCCCATTACGTACTTGGCTAACTCTGAAATCTGTAAGAAACTAGAGGGCTGTAATTGCCTCTGTGTCACAGACCTGAGGGTGTAGCGAGGCCAGGTAGTTCTCACTCCATCTATAGAAAAAAAGCTTCTTCTTTTCCTTTTGATAAAGCCAGCTAACAGTGCTGACTGTTGTGTGAGGCCACTGGAAACCACCTGCCCATCCTTTCATAATCCTTTGATATTCATGTTTCTTGAGAAAGAAATAGAAAAGAAATCTCAGCATACTGTGTAATGCAAGAGCTGCAATTTGCTGGAGCCTTTAATGGCCCTTCTAAGTACTCAGTGTGCATTCAAACGGGCAGGCAGATCTCTGTGGCTTTGAAGATGGGGCCTCCCATGCTGCAATGTATGAATGCAGCATAATTGTGAATAAACGCCTGTGTAATGCATCCATACAGAGTTCTTAAATGCATGTGATAATAAAACCTACTTCTTTTTTTCCACATTTCCACTTTTGCCAGTACAGTTTTCTCTGAATTAAAACCTTTTGGTACAGGCACGTATTGAATGGAGTAAATGTAAGGCATCCTGAGCAGGACTTCCATTACTTCTCATAATTCAAAAGAACATAAAGTCAGTTCCTCACACAAGTGAAGCCAGGAAGACCTGTGTCTCTTTAAAAGGAATGACGTGCAGAAATTGCAGAACTCAAGGACACAAATTGTAGGTAGTTTATTCCTTGCTTTAAAAAAATTAAAAACAAGATACTTCTACTTTTCACAAGGAAAGATGCAACAGCAAAAGAATCTTATATCCACTTGCACATGTTTGAATTGTACCATACATTTGCAGAACTCTGAAAAATCATTTTGCCTACTGAAAGTGAAAGGCATCATTCTGAATCTGCTAGTGTTGGTTTTCCAAAGTCCCATTCTGTAAATAGTAGTAAACAGTTTTAATAAGCTTTGCTTTACTCCAGCCAATTCAGTCACACTGTGAACAGAGCACAACAGTCAGCTGAGGAATGGCAATAATTCTTTTCCTCTGCAGGAGACCAGAACAAACTGCTCAGTGCCAACAAGGTAACAGCTCACAGAAGGACACCTTCCAAAGGAGGACAGCTGAACCTAGATTCCTTCCCATTTAAATTACTCATAGCTGATGCATGGTGTGAAATGTGTTTTAAACTGCAAATTTCACTGCCATGTAAAGAACATATTGCTGTGTTTCTGTTTTTTTTTTTTTTTTTTTTTTTTTTTTTTTTTTTGCCTGTTTTGCTATACATTTAGTTAGTTGCTAAATAAGCATTTCTTTTCCAATGGAATTTTGCTTCTGTTTTTAAATGATTGAAAAGTATATAGCTGTAAAAGACACAAAACAGCACATCAGTGTGATATTCCATGGGCAGATGGCATGCTTGCCTGACCTTGTTTATCACTGGACCACATCCTGTGACAAGGTTTTTGTAATGACTGCAGCAGTCTCAGGCTTTCCATCTATCATTCCTCCCATCTTCTTCAGAAAACATAACTGTAAGACATTTCTAATTGTAGACTTAGTAACATCGTACTTAATTTTGCTGGAGATTTTTAAGATACAAAATATTTCAAATGGTGCATTTTATATGTGTTTGGAGTTTATTGTGCTGAAGATTTCAAGCCAAGTATATTTGTAGCATCAAAGCAAGTATAAATACATCCATTTTATATAGTAAAAACGAATTTCAAAGGACTATTTAACCATTTGTGACATATTTTTTTTTACAAACTTCCCCCTCAAATGAATAGGATATGATTTATTACAAGCAGTATTTTTTTCTGTACAAAGATTTTCAGTTCAATCCATATTTATATTAATGCTTCTATCATTCTTGTCTCATACTTTGATAAACCTTTCTTAGTTAGACTCCTTTCAAAATCCTACCAAGTAAATAGGAGTAATAACATAGGGAAGAAGAACACTTATTCTTCTTTCTATCTGAACTTTGTCTATAGTTTGGCTACTCCAGATGCTGCCCTTTAAGAGGAGGAACAGTTAAAGCTCAAAAGCTGGCACATCTTTGCATGTAGTAAGGTCAGCAGAAATTCCACCAGACTATATTCTTTGTTTTGGCAGTGCTTTGTACGCAAATATGGCTTCAGTTGGAGTTTACATATCTGTACTTCAAAAACACAGTGCCATTTTTATCCAAGTTAGTCCACTGAAGTTCTCAATTTTTAAGCTTTGTATCAATCCATAGCACTTTACTTTGGATTCGGAGTATTAAACCATATCCCTAGCAACTGTACTACATGAAGACTCACTCATAAGCTTTCAGGAATAATGTATAGAGTATATCTGGTTGATAAGGAATGGGTCACAAAAAAAAAGATGACCCTAACACAGGCTACTATACGTATTTTTTTTTTTTTTTTGTCAGAAATATTTCATACCTAGTTTTTGCGCCAAACTCACATAATAATATTATAAATGTAATTAATTCAGAGACTTCTGAATTAACTCTATAGGGTGTCACTTTTTCTCCATGGTATCAGCCTTCTGAGCTCCATCATGCAGATTGTAATATCTTCAGTGAGTAGGCTTCTGGCTTTCAGTAGCCTAGGAAATCCTGCAGCCTCAAGCCTCTTCTTTAATTTTGTGGCGCCTGGCACATTGTAATTGTTTTTATTTGTACTATAAGAGTGTCCTGACCTCCAACAGAGGCTTCCTACACCTTCACTGCCTCCAGAGGGGTTTCACAGCCTTGGCCTGTGTTAGTTCCTGAAGTGCATCAGAGTTATCTGGGAGAATGTTAGATGAAGCCATGGCATAGATTCTTACAGTTCAACACTATATGATTGAGTCTCAGTACTCATGCCCATTTGTACTGTTCTATTAAAAATATAGATGTGTTCTCAGAGGCTTACTGTTGATGCACCATGAGATTTCTTCTTCTTCTTTTTTCTTTTTTTTTCTTTTTTCTTTTTTTTTTTTTCCTGAGAATGTTTTAACTCTACATACATGGAATTTTGTTTCTAACAAGTGTCATTAGCTTTGGTCTGAACAATAAGCTTTCTATAGTACGATCCCCTGCCCAACTGAGGAAATTATTTCATCTGACTTATGAATGCTTTTTTCAATATACTGTAGTATATGGAGAGAAAAGTAATCTTTGAATGCTTCATCTTTGGTACTTATTTAGGTCCATAGCCTCCAAGTTGCCCATTAAGAAACCCCTTGTCTATACTATCTTGCTATATATTCTGGTGATATAATTTAATTCAGAATTTAACCAAAATAGTTGTTCTATATTTCAAGGAAGTTCAGCAGTACAGATAATAATGATAAAAAACAACCCAGTCTGAGCTAGCTCTCTAGAAAAGTAAAAGGAATAATGCATGTGCTGAAGAAAAGAAAAATTATGCACATATGAGAAGGCAAGGCAGAGTGTTGCACAAGCAGAACTTCTCACTTTTATCTGCCAAACTGAGATACGACTTGTTACTATTTGTTTATGTAACCCCACTTCTATTTTGCTAGCTTAGTTCTTCCTATCCTAGTATTCTGATTTCATTTGTACTTTGCTCAAGGCTGAAATTTTCTGTGCTTGTTATCTGTCTCAAAATGCAAAGTTTTACGAGAAATGATTTATTTGAAATCATTTTATTTTCCAGACTGAGATAAGGAAAATACTTTATATTCCCCTATTAACACATTATTCAGCAAAAATCATACTTAAGAAGATATAATTCTCCAGATTTTTTTTTTTAATTTTTTTTTTTTTTAACAGAAACTTGGATTTTGCCATGATATGTTTTATTCTTTCAGTGGAAATCACCCTCATATGGCCTAATTATTTGCCTTTGTTAAGAGTCACATTCCCCACATGCTTCACAGAGGCTTGATTTAAAAAGGCTGTTAAATTATCTGATACTTGCCCAGAGATGTTGCAGAGTTTACCGCATTTGAAAGAAGCAAAAGTCCTTCCTAGACAGAGCTGGTGGAAGCAGTGTCAGACTTTAAGGCCTCCCTTGACAGGTGTGTACTGGGGTGCCTGAGGGAATTAGTCATGTTGGCTATGGTAACTGTGTCTTGCTTTCACACCCAAATAAGCAGCTAAAGGATTTCTAGTGGCCCTGCTGCAGTTGTATGAAAAAAGTCCAGCATGGAATCTACAAACAAAACACTGTGGAGGAATCAGCCTACCTCTTCTCCCAGTACACTACTGCAATTACTCTTTTTCTTGCAGGGCAAAGTAATGATATTGTTTGTTTCTGTCATGCTGAATTACACAGTAATTTGTGTTTAGAACTATGTCAAAAATAATCTCCAAAGGAAAGAAATGCAAGGAACCACCATCTTGGCTGTAAGGCCAAGCCATGCCCTGAGCTGGGGTCATCTGGAATTGGCTGTGCATAGCACAAGGTAGCCCTGGTCCAACCTCGCAGAGGGCCTTGCAGCTCCTCTACCAGAATCTTGTTGCAAACCCAGTAGAAATCTCAATGAAAAACATTTTAATTGTAAGAAGCCTAAGAAATAATACTTTGCATGTTTACATTTACTGTTTTTAAGGAGGCTTCCAGATTATTCATTCCACAAAATGTGTCTTTTGTACTATATTAATTTGGTATTTTTCAAATAATTTGGTGTTATTCAAATAAAATGACACTCATGGCCTTACTACACATTTCCAGTACTTATTAGAACTCCAAGGCCTAATAAAATAATGGACTCTCCTATGAACTGTAGCCTCTATCACAGGCAAACAGATCATTTTTATTACAATTCGTTTATTGTCATTTTATTCCATCAAAACCTTTGGAAAGGATTACCCTTTTCCACTAACTGTCCCGTGAGCAAAAATTTTAGTCACATAAATATGAGTCCTGTTAACAGCCCTTCTGGCTAGAGCTGAACTTGCTTAAAAATGATCTCCTTTTGTATGTACTTCTAATACATTTTTTTTAGCTTAACAATAATAAAAAATCGGAAGTGTGTAACTAAAGTAGCACAGAAGAGGAGCAAGGTGGCTTTCTAGACTCAACTTTGTATTGCTCTCTCCAGACAACTTTGGTTTTGGGATGAGATCCCACATAGACTGCCAAACACTAATGCTGAAGAAGGTCATTTTCACCTCTTTGGGGCTTAGGAGAAGCAATGCATTTACTGAAGCAGATCTTTGATCTTTGCTGTGTGCATGAATCCTTTGTTTCCTGGATCAAAGCTTGCTTCCTGAGATATTTCTTGTGATAAGACTGACTTGTCTAGGAGATGAGTAATGGGTGTTGCCATGTGGCAATGAACATCACTGCGTGGGCAATTTTGTATTAGAAAGTATTTCTTTGGAGCTGTTTGCCTTCAGAAGAGAGTGCTCAGGACTTTTACTGGCAGAAGATCTAGCCTGTAAATAACACCAGCTTGCTATGGGAGAAGGGGATGATACCACTGTATTCTGTGAAGGCAAGGTACAAGTGGACACCTCCCTGCTCCCTTTTATCTGCTGGCAAGGTCTGGAAGATGGGAACAAAAAAAGTTCCTGCTGAGATCCAAAAGCCAGAAGATGTCACTGCAAAAAGAGCTGACTCAACCACTTTGGACTTATAAATAAGTTTGTACTACCATTGGAAATTTGTCACCATCATCACCATGGTCATCATTGTTGTCAACAGAACAACAATGCCTGATGACCCGCCACTACTGAAGATCAATGACTGAACTACAAACCACACTGGATCCACAGTGGTGACTATCTCCCTCTTTCTTCCTATAAAGACTCCTTGCTTCTTTCCTATCTTTTCTATCACCCTTCTTCCCTTCCCCATCACCCTAATTCATAATAGTGTCCATCCTCCCCTTTCTCATCTTCCTGATTAAGATTTGTAATAAACTGGTCAGATCAACATTTGAACCGTTGTTTCTTAATCTCACACCGGGTATACACATATCAAAGAACCTCCTCTCCCTCCTATAAATTGGAGCAAGACACAGTGTCAACAGTTTTCTTAAAACTTCTGAAATTTTCAGCAGTAGAGCACTAGTCGTACTGCTAATCTGCCTGTCTTACTTCAGTCCACTACAGCAGTTTTTGAACTTCTAATGGCTGTTCAGTTAAACACAATTGTTTAGGAACATATAGGGATCATGAGTTTACAAAATAGATAATCTGAACTATTCTAGCCTGTGCAAATAATCTGAGGGATACCTGCAATTGGAAAAGCTGGATGCCAGTGACATAGGTGATCCCCTTTCTGTCTATGGAAAAAAAAAGTAGGCAACAGAGTGGGACTGGAGTCAGTTTATCATATATCCCAACTTCGCACTGAGCTTGTCCAAAACCAGGTAAAAAGGTATCATTTTCTTTCTTTTCTGTTGTGTCTTATTACCTAATTATTTGTGATTAGTTGGTGAGAATGCTGCTGTTTTCATGTGTTCATAGAAGTTCCGTCATGCAAAGAGATTAGGTACTCTTACATTGAATAAGCCTGCTGCACTATGTAAGTAATCAACACAAACCATGAATGTGATGATGAATCTCTTAAGACTTATATTTTAAAAAAAAGAAAATCCACAAAACTCTCAAAAAATTCCTTTTAGTTGTCTCTATTCTAACTGAGCATTTACTAGGCTTCAAGATTTGTGCATGCATGTACTGTTAGGACAATATACTAAGGGGACCCCTGGAATTCAGATTCAGATTTTCAGGAATAGGATTGCTGCTTTCAGTTAGCAGAGTTCTTTCCAATTTACTCTGCCTTGTGAAAGTTTTATGAACAACATCAGATGGCATTCTATCTTTCATTTGAAAGTGGTATGTATTTCCAGGCTATAGATATGTTTTCCAGCATAGTGAAGCAAATCTTCACACAGCAGTAAATCAGTATCTTTCTGCAGTTTGCACTTCCAATTTGTGTGATGTGTACTCTCAAAGTAAAATAAAAAATATAGCGAAGAAGCTCAAGAAAGCTTTTAAATAGTATTCGCATGAATTGATAAATTGTGTTACCACAGCAACACTATGTGTTGCAACAAAATACATCCTTATAGCACTCTCATCACTAGTCTCAGGTACACATAAGCATACTACAGATTTCAAAACTTGAGATCCAGATGTTGGGAATTTTTGAGAAAAAAAAAAAGATGTAGACTTGCTGGATTTCTCATATTGCCAACTCCCTCTGAAGGAATTATGAAATTCACTTAAATGATGAAAAAGTAAAAGCAATTTATGAATTCTCTACATATTTATTTATTTATTTTGGTGTATTTCTGTTTTCGCTGGAATAATATCCTAATCTTGCACAGAGAAAATTCTGTTATTAAGAAACACTATATTGTGAATATATTCTTTTGCTATCATTCTCTCATGTCTTGTTTTTTTTTTTTTTCTGTAGAATCTATTAGCTAAGTAAAACTGTTATTAATGTCAACAAACCAGTGATTCAGAAACACAAAAGATATTAGAATTAATGAAAATACAGGTCTGCTGCTGACAGAGAGGCTCAGCTGTTTTCTCACCACTTGGGCTTAAAGGTAGTCCAGACATGATGATAGTTCCCTAATTCCTATGAACCTTTCTGATACTGGCAAACTGAATAGTGTTGAAATGCTTTAAAATGCTTGAGAGGAACATTAAAACAGTTTTCTTTTTACTCAACCTTTTGGAAAGGAATAAGGGTAGACCAAATCATATAAATTCAGGCTCTTAACCAATATTTTGTTGTCCACCAGTATATTTAACATACTTTAACAGGGTAAATGAACAAGCTCATAATGAAATTAGAGGCCAGTTATAAAATAAAGGCATGAAAGTAAAAAAATGTAATTTTAGATCCAAATAAGATTGACATAAGGTATATTCTAATCCCAGTTGTGATTTAAGCATTACTGTTAGTTCATCTTTGTTTTCTTGAGGGTTTGATTATATGAAAAATATAAATAAAATATTTTCTAAACTTCTGGGGATGCTTTGTCATTTAACATCTAAAGATTTTTTGATGTTCATTTTTTATGCTAGTTTTATCTTTCTACTTAAAAGGTTTATTGAATTACAGTACCTTTTTCTTTCCAGAGAACGTGATTTGCATTTATCATTCTTTAAAATAAATATCATTAAAAATCACCTGCATTTTAGAGTCACTGCCGTCCTTCTCATGAAGACTACAGAGGACACTGATGACTGATGTGGCATTTGAAGTTGCTTATTTTAAGCCATTTTTCAAACTAACTTCCCCAGCCACCTCTTCTCTGATTCAAAGGTTCAAGCTGCCACAGCCTCGTAATTCTAATTGTGACTGACAGGCAAAGTAATTACTGGAAGAAACCAGAGATTCACTGGAGAAGATGCAGAAAATTAGCTCTGTGGATTTTCCTCACGAACCCCTCAGAGCTGCTGCTACATCCTATGTTCTCCTGCATCATTGAACAAGAAAGAAAGAAAAAAATCAGCTAAAATGAGCAAGAAACTGTAACATAGGATGGTAACAGATGTGTTTTTGCAGTTTTCACTGTTTACATGACTATAAAAATGATACATATCTAAGATGCTGCAAATGACCTGGATTTCATGTAGCTATGAGGTGTGATATTTTGTCTTTAAAACTTTAGAAGTGCCTCTAAAAGCACCAGAAGTGTAGTGCCAGTTTCAGAAAGAGCGCTGTTATGTATACAGTATGCAGCTAAGCATATCCTTGTATAACAATAATGGAGCTGAAATGTGGAAATATTGTCTTTTTCACAACATTTCATTTAAGTATGGTTTTTCTGTTTTTCCATGGTGAAATTTAGTTGAAATACAAACAATGGGGTCATGCAAATTCCCTTTTATTCTCTTTAAGACTCCTTGAGATGGCAACAGCTTCACTTACCACAAGATTGTTGTCCTGTGAAAGGCAATTGTGTATAAAAAACTTCATCCCTGTTACAACTTTCATCTGTCTCCCATGTTTCAGTGTAATAGATTAGCAAAGAGCTTAGTTTTGCATTCTGAACCGCTGTTCATCTATGTAGGCAATAAAATGCTCCCACAGAAAAGCAATTTTTTTATTTTTTTATTTTTTTTACAGTTGACTTCAGTTGTAACACTACAACAGAATTGCATATTGCATTTTTTTTTTTCCCCAAAGCATTTAGTAGACTAAATTCCAGGATAATGTAAAATCAGTATTAAGGAAAAAATGACATATGCATTTTAATAACAAAATAAGTAATAATGCAAATACTGCTTTTCTAACATTGTCTGTACCTAGCCCACAGACCGTCTGCAATCCTCATTCTCCTTCTCTTCTTCCCTACTATTTCTTTTCTTCCGATTTCCCGATTCAGTTTTATATCTTCTTTTGTGTCCATACCTCCATCTGGTTAGATCTTTCAGAAATCTTTTCTTCTGAAGATTCAACAAATCTGAAAACCATCAAGGAGCTGAAGAGATTCACACTGGACCATATGAATAGTAATCAAATGAAAGTCAAAGAAAAAAAGACCCTTTTTGAGGGCATCTCTTTTTTGTCATCTAGGATTCTATCTCTGAAAATAACATCCTGTTTTTCTATTTCTCCTAAATTTCTTCTCTTCTTGAAGTTACTCTCCCTTTCTTTCCACTTGTCCTTGCTATTCACAATTGAATCCCTTTTCTGGAAACTATTACTCACTTTGTTTTACTTTTTTTTTTTTTTTTTTTTTTTTTTTTTTTTAAGACTATGACATTTCTGGCTGGAAAGCACTAAAATGTGAATTCAGTGATCTAATATCTTATATGATATATTGTAGAGTGTTTTATTTGTTTATTTCAAATCTTGGAGAAAATGAACCTGTTATAAAAATATTATTTTTTATATTTTTATTGAGTAGTTCCTTTCTGCCCTTATTTAAGGTGAAACCTTAATTTATATGTACATTTTGTAGGAAATTGGCATTAATTAAAGTACAATAAGATTTGGAAGTAAGTTTTTCAGTGGGTTATGGTTCAGTGCCTCAGAAGTATAATGACATGTGAGTATGTACTGAAGTGCTTAAAATACACAATGACTTTTTAAGACCATGTGCTCCAAATGTCTCAAAAACATTTGTATAGAATTTGCACTTCCTACTCTACTGAATGCCTTTGTTAGAAATGTGCAATGTAGGAATTGATCCCACCAGGATAAATGATTTCCACCAAATCAAATAATGGACTGACATCAACTAAAATCAGAATTTTCTCCACTTACTGCTTTGTCAAAGTACTCTTTTTATCACTTGGATAAATGTGCGGGTAGGAAAGTTGTAAGTAGCAAAGTGGGGTGGGGGTTAACAACTGAGATGATGTAAAATATCATCTGGAATATGATCTTCTGATGAAAAGAATCAGTGGCTATCAATATAATTGCTTGTACTTGAAATCACCTTGAAATCATTGCAGACAGTCCGTGGGCTAGGTACAGACAATGTTAGAAAAGCAGTATTTGCATTATTACTTATTTATCAGTTAGATAATTTCTTCAAGTCAATCCCTTTCTTGTTTTACTTTTCCATTCTACTATTTTTTATTTTTCTGCTTTAATCTTCAGCAAGTGGGGTTATTCTTGAGGTTATTTTTCCAGAGATGCATGACTTGACATTTTCGTTTCTTGAACTTCATGAGATTTCTACTGTCCCATTTTTTGACAAGATCCCTCTAAATGGCAGAGCGTACACCTTGTGTATCAACTACTCCTCCCAGTTCTGTGTCACCAACTTCTCATCATGCAGGTCACTAAGCGTTAAGCAATACTGACCTCATCATCAACCCCTCGAGTATTCCACTAGTGAGTAGCCTCTGGTTGGACTTCGTGTCTTCAACTGTGATCACAAACTTTTTAGGCCTGGAAGTTCAGTCAGTTATCAATCCACCTCACTGTCAACTTACCTAGCCCGTATTTCTGAGTTTGCCTACTTTTTAAAAGAGTTAGTTAGTTACATGGTCATGTAAAATGCTGCCATTAGGTTTTTCAGATTTCAAAGTTTAAATAATTTTTGGAAAACAGATTACAGCAGATTTCTAAGATGATAAGCTTCCTCCAAATTTGAGCGTGTTCACTCACTTAATAGATAATTAATGATACATATACTGAAGGCCTTCAACTATGATGTATACAGAAGTGGCAACAAAGGTAGATCCAGGCATGACACACTGGTCTGAGATATAGGCTGAGAAAAAATCTCTTCGACCTTAAGAAATTTAGCTGAAAAGAGCTATGAAGTGATCATGTGATCTGAGAGAGTGATCCAAAAGCCAATACATAGATTTGAAGCAGTTCCTCACAATGTCAAACATAAGTAGAAAGCCAGAATCAAACCTCCTGACATTTAAAGATATGTATTAAATTTAAAAACAAATGAAAGGAATCAATCAGCTAAACAGCATCAATTTCTGTAAAGGCATCTGCATTTATTAATTTTCTGAAGTTTCTCACTACTCAAAAATGAAATGTCTGTCATTCAGTAGGAACAATCCAATGACCTTGGATGTATCACGAAACAAACATATTTTCCCAACTGATTTTCTTTTTTAATATCTGGCTTCAACCCTCACTAGTTTACACATAAAGCTGGTTCTCTGTGCCCCATGTGATGCTCTGACCTGTTGATTAGCTGGCTGCATAGGAGTATCACGCTTTATAAAACCAATACATATTAGCTCAAACTTGCCTGTTTTCTTTGCTTAGTTTCACAATTTTTACCCAGTTTTAAGCTGTGTTATGCCCTCACTAACAAATTTCAGTAGAAATTTAGAACTTCAGTTTGAAATGCTGTCAAACATTTTGAAAGCAAATAGTGAACCTGTCAGTTAAGCTTGCTGTGAAGTTCTTTGTACTACCAGAAATGTACCTGAGCATTTGAATAATCTTTGTGACTGAAGTATTCAATAGTTAGGAAAATTGCCACAAATTCAGATAATTACAAATTGAAAAGATTTCTAAAAACAATTGCCTTTGATAACTAAGCTTTTCATTTTAAGTACAGGAAAATTTTCCAAAATGCTGTGGATACACAGTAAGTGTAGGCACAAAGAAGTCACAGTCTGACAGACCACCTTTCTTTGTGGAAAGGAAAATAGGAATTATTCTGTTTTCTCATAGAGAATGTGGGGGTTTAGTCTGTACCAGGGATTAAAGTGCCTGAAGAATTAAAACGTACAACACAGGTCACATGTGAGCTAAATGAAAATAATATACCAGAAGAATCAGTGATGTGTTTGATTAAGTTGGTTGCATCAAGGACACACTTCACATTTGTTTAAACTACAAGGTAACCCCACTCTATCCATGAAAACTCTTTTGGTAGTGTGAAAGCCTGTTCTGCAGAAAATAGGATGCGTGGTAAATTTGTAAGTTGTTAATTCATTTAGTGAACTACCTGGCTGGTGGTAGCCAAAGGTGGCTCATGTGTATAGGATGTAGGAAGAGGGGATTATCTTACAGCATGCCAGGAAATAAACAAAATTTGGTAATCACTAAATGGAAATAATAAATAGAAGAACACTGGCAGTAAAATGTCAATTTTCTAAATGTGTGCATTTTTGTCAATACATACTCTCGGAAAAAAAACAACTTCCACGTAATATGTCAGTTAACAAATATTGTTTCTGTGGTTAGTTTAAATCCAGCAAGGGCTTATCATGAGCACCTACAGGAAGATGAAAGGAAACAGTAGTCAGTTACAAAAGTAAGTCTGGACAGATAAAGAAGGAAGGCAAAGCAGTCTAAGAAGGCAAACCTCAAAATCTTTGCTCAGCTGCCATCCAAATTTATAAGTGCTTTATTTCTCATTGTCAAATATTTAAAGATGTTAAATGATTTGCTGTTTCTTTTAGGACTGTTCCCAGTCTATTAGCCAATGACTGTTTCATAGTTTGGAGCAGAGACAAAGACTGTGACATGATGATCTGTTTGCCTACATAGTCATTTAATCTCTTCTCTCTTCAGTGCATCTACATTCCCCAGTTGCTTATCTTACTGGAGTGTATGGTTAAGCAAATTTAAGCTGCATAACAGAAGCTGGGAGAGAGGAGTGAGAAAGTGGGGAAAAAAAGCCCTGCAGCCACAAAGATCAGAGCAGAAGGAGGGAAAGATGTGCTCCAGGCTCATAGCAGAAGCATGGGCCCAGGAGAAGCCCAGGGTGGAGCAGGCTGTCCCCCTGCAGCCCATGGGCACTGAGCAGAACATATCTCCATGTGCAGCCCATGGAGGAGACCATATCTGATCTCCACCTGGCTCACAGCATTTTTTCATATTTTTCATTCCAAGGCAAAATTAAAAGTGATCTAGGACTGTTTCTGTGATAAGGAATTTTAAGAAGAAATTTAGAAAGGTGTCACTGGTTACCTTTAGCTGATACTTCAGAATGGAAGATGCAACACTGCAACTGTCTAGGTTGGTTACAGTTGCAATCAATTCTCTTTTGATCTGCATGTCATAAAGGGACAATCACAATCTTTTGGATTAGCCTGCTAGGATTGTAAGAAATCTTAGATTGCAATGACATTATTGCTAGAATTATTTAGTGGATAAGGGTTTCTTTAGACTTGACCCCTGAGAAAATATTAAACTGACTGTGTAGAAATACCCAGTGTCCCCTAGTCAGCATATTCAGTTTTGTTGACTAGATATAGGTGCTGGTGCATATTGCTTCCAATTTTCAGCAGTTTCTTGATCCATGGGTTAGCACTTCTTGATTTATCTTAAAGCAGCAATGCTCTCCATGATAGAGTATAGCATAGAATGTGTGTAGTATAGTATATAGTAAATAGATATAATCAGTCCAAGTTTTGATGCACATGTCTAAGCTTATCTGAAATACATGAGGACAAGAATAGATGCTGTGAGGTCTGGCACACAACAGGGAGAGAACTGCTACAACATTCAGCTGACACTGCTAACAATAAAGCTGTGTTAGCACAAGTCTTGTGTTGATAAACTCTAGTAATAAATCTTATGAGGAGTTTGATTAAGTGAAAGAAAAGCATAAACAAAGTAAAGGATGTTGTGTCAGTGCCAGGACCTAAAGATTTCAGGCATTACCAATTTCTTCTGCTGGCTTTCTGCAGTTATTTCTAGAACTCTCCACTTAATTCTGCAGCATTTGAGACCTTTAAATAAGGTTAAAACTTAACCCAGACCTCTTAAACTCAAGCTGAATTTAATTTTCAGGAACGCAGCTATTTTTAGGAATAATGGACAGTTGTAAAAGGAGAAAAAACATCTGTAGGGTAGATTTTGGGCAGAATTTTTTAAATAATTGTGGGCCATGGCACAAGAGAAGATAGATATAGGACTGGCTTTGTTCATATTAGGAGCTTAGGGACTCCAGCTTCTTGACACTGCCTTCTACTCTTCTGATTTTCAGAGGTTGTTTCCACTTGAGTTGCCCAATTAATAGTTCTCCTTCTCAAGCATTTTCTATCACAACATTTCTACTCAAAGTTAGCCATATTGAACTAATGTAATAATACACAATTGGCTATTACTGTTATTTAACTTTCTGTGGAAGTTTCCATTCTGTTCTCTCTCCTCTTCTCATCTCCTGAAAAAGTCTGTGAAGTTCTCCTGAACTGTTTTTTGCGTAGAAAACATTTTTATCTTCTACTATTCAGGCTTTTCATTTTCCAAAAAACTGAAAGTATATTCTACTTTCCAATTGTTTGCAAGTAAATTTTCCTGCAGAGACAGAGGGTTTGGCAGGAAAATTCTAAAGCTTCAGATTATTTAATAATCACAAAGAGAGAATTATACTATAAATTCTTTTCTCAAGTTGTGTTAGCTGCTTGAAAAATTGAGAAGTGAACAGCAAGTACTAACTTTGGGGTTAGATGAGAATTTTTTAATTCCTGAAATAAAGGACAAAACAAGGGGATGACAACATCGATCAGAAAACACAGCCACTGTGCATAAACCACTGCTGTCCCTTAGTCAAGACAATGGAGATTTAACATTTTTTTCTCAGTTAAATTTCATTTGAAATTTTAAGGGTTTATGACATCTGCTGCTTTTTCCCCCAAGCTCATTTGCAAGTACGTCTAAACAAATCATAGTCACCTCTTCAGATTACAGCTAGTTGTTTACAGATTGCAGAAATGTGAGGAGGAAACTGGGTAACTTTCAGTGGGTGCTGATTGACACACAGTTGAACATGAGCCAGTAGTGTGCCCAGGTGGACAAGAAAGCCAAAGGCATCCTGGCTTGTATAAGAAATAGTGTTGCCAGCAGGAGCAGGTAGGTGGTCACCCCCTGTACTCAGCTCTGATGAGGCTGCGTCTCAAGTACTTTGTTCAGTTTTGGGACCCTCACTGCAAGAAAGACGTTGAGGCCATGCAGCCCTTTTAGAGAAGGGCAATTAGTCTGGTGAGGGATCTGGGGTACAAGTCTTACGGGGAGCAGCTGAAGGAGCTGGGATTGTTTAGTCTGGAGAGGCTCAGGGAAGACCTTATTGTGCTCTACAACTACATGAAAGGAGGTTTGTGGCAAGGTGGCATTGGCCTCTTTTTCTGCTGAATGTTTAGATGTTGTTCTAGAAGACGTGGTTTAGTGGGTAAATATTAGAGGTAGGTGGATGGTTGGGCTGGATGACCTTGGAGGTCTTTTCCAACTTCGGTAAGTCTATGATTCTATGATTCAATGTTGTCTTCATGTCATAGTGTGGAAGAAATTACACTTCTAGCCAAAATTCCACTATTGCTTAGTTATCACACAATGCAATGTGAAGGACAGTGTCACGGTTTTGTGATTTTTGGTTTTCTGTATTCCACATCATAACATCATGTAGTGCATTGGGAGTTCAAGTGTTAATGCTCCAGTTCCATGTACCTATCCCTGTAAGTCACAGAAGTCATGGGATCTGGCCCCTCCTCTCTCTTGCTCACTCTTGTTGCTTTGCAGGGGTGTGTGAGAGAGTTCTTCCTAGCTATCCCAAGCTTTCAGGTTTGCTCAGACTCAGAAACATTCTCTCTCTCTCTCTCTCTCTCCTATTTTATTGAATTTGTTAGTCTCAGTTGCAATTAGATTGTATTATATTGCGTTATCTTGCATTCCAATATCATAGTTAGTAAAATAAGTTTTCCTCATTAGATCGTTGCTACTGTTCTGTTTTTCTTCATTGAGCTGAGCTCCCATCTACCTTCCCCTTTTCCCTTCTCCTTCCCATTTTTGGGGGTTAGGGGGCCCAGGGGCCTACTGCTCCCCTGTCATGGGCACAGATTTATCTAGTTAACTCCATGACAGATAGCTGATTATAGGGTACAAAACAAGAACTAAACCCAAAAACTCTTCAGAAATCATCCAGGGTAACATCTAAAATGAGAGATATAGTCAGCAAATGACAATTTAATCTGTTTCCAATTCTTCCAAGGTGAGTGATTTCGGCACCATAGCTTTTTTAAAGCAATGCTATATATGATAGTGACAAAAGCCCCCTAAGTCTTGTGTTTCACTGTATGAAATAGCTACTTCTTATTCCCTCCATGTTGAAGAATTTAGACTAATTTGTAGAACAGTCTACATTTTTTTCCCTGACACTTTATTAACATTCTGTTTTCTATAAATACTCATTGTTCTAAGATTGTCTTCTGGGACTTAACTAGAATTGCTCAGTATCTCTTTTCTACCTTTATAGAACTGTTCTTTCTCTATCAACCCAGGGATACGTCATCTGTTCTTAGAGAAATTTTAAATACAATAATTGATATTTCAAAGTGTGCTTTTGTTAGTTTATCAGAGTAAGAGATTATTCTTTTACATCATTGTCTCAAAGCATGCTGGGGAAACAGATGAACAAGTCCAAGCAAGTCCTGGGCAAGGTTGAGAAATCCTTTGTCTGGAGAACAGTGATGGACAAGTCCTGGGCAAGGATTGTGAAATCCTTTGTCTGAGGGACACAGATGGACAAGGCCAGAGGCAATGAGAGAGAGATGAGCCCCAGATTAATGGCCAGGAAGCAGTCTTTTGTATGGACTTATCTCAAGGAAGATGGCCATCTCAGGAAGTGCTGCACATGACTCTTACCCAAGTGCCCAGGAATGCCATGATGGCAGAAGAAGAAGGATAAAAATGGGACTTACAATCATGAGGTTGAGGTTTTCTGGCAACAGACTCCTCATGAAGAAGAGGTTTCTGACATGAGAAGCCTCGCTACCTGCCTCTCTCCCTCCTGGACTTGCTCTGCGCTCTACCATGATGCTGAAGAAGAACAAAGGTGTCTGCCATCAGATTCCTCACTACAGAATTCCTGCATGCTGATGAACTCTCCTGGGCCTGCTACCTGAATCCTGCTGCTTCTTCCCGGATTGGCTCTGTGACTGCCTCCTGCTACCTGCTTGCTGCTCAAGGCCGGCCATGCTGCTGCTTTCCCCCCCAGCTGCTTGGACCTTCAAACATCGTGCAACGGGACAGCTGCTGGATCCTGGTGGTGACTCTCCCCGCTTTACGCAACTCCTGCTTCTTTCCTATCTTTTCTATCGCCCTCCTTCCCTTCCGCATCTCCCTGATTAGGATTTATAATAAACTGATTGCACCAACATTTGAACCGTTGTTTCTTAATCTCAAACTGGGTATAATGTTTTCAGTCCCGATTTTGTCCCTCCCTCCTTGCACTACTACTTTGTATAATCCTTAATTGTGTTACATACACATGTTGCATAACCAACTTTTATTTATTCTGTATGAATGATATTTGCACTGATATTTGCACCAAAATAATTAGTATTTAAACTATAGCATGCAGTAGTTAAGGGAATTTTCTAGCTATCTTTCGTTTGATACTTTTGTGTTAACTCTCAGTTATGTGTCTTTCAATCTGTTTGTAATGAGTGGATGAAATCCTAAATTACATATATCAAGTATAACAGAATAGAGATAGATGAATTCTAGGTTCTAAACAATATTTTTCTTTAATCCAGTGACTTAAATAAGTTTTATTTATTTACACAAAAATATTAAGCCATATTTTTAGGTGAACTCGAGGATGGGAAGAACTGTAGAAAAGTCTAAGAAGATCTCTTTTCTTTTTACAGAACAGCACATTCTGAGACAGTCATAATGATTTATTTGATGAAAATGATGCATTTTTGTAAAGATCAGGAATAGCTATATAAGTTTTTAAAATATTCTAAGTTGTCTGCTTGCAAAAGAATGGTGATAAGAATGTTCTGTTTCTTAGGGGAAGAAAAAATATAATGCAGTTATTAAAAGTAAGAAAAGAGACTCTAAATAAAGCAAGAAGGTCATATTTAATAACAGACTTAATGGAACATAAAACACCAAGAGCAAAGGCTCAATGGTTACGAGAGCAAAATGAATATATTGGCATAAGTTTTACTCCAGTATTAGATTTAGTGTGATGGATTTTAAGGAAACATAAAAAGTCAAGAATAAAATTAGAAATCTGAAACTGATAATAATGGCTACATTCTACTCTTAAGCTTAAATGCACAACTCAGATGTAGAATCATAGAATGGTTTAGGTTGTATGATCAACTAGTTCTAACCCCCTTCATGGGCAGCAATACCTCCCACTCGATCTGGTTTCTCAAAGCCCCTCCAACCTGGCCTTGAATATCTCCAGGGATGGAAATGCAAGGCTTTCCTGGGCAATATATTCCAGTGACTCAGGGCTCTCTGACTAAAGAATTTCTTCCTAGTATCTCTTCTAAAACTACCCTTTTAAATTTAAAGCCACTACACTTTGTCCTACAAACTCCATACAGGCGAGCAAATAAAAAAAATCCTTTATTTGCTTGTATGGAAGATATTCCTCATATCACAGCATAGAAAAATGGTGAAGAGTGCAAGAAAAGGGGAAAAATGTATAGGTCCTCTCCTCTCCATCATTTCAGCATTAAAGAATAAGTTTAAATGAACCAGAGAGTTCCACATGTATAAATTTGAGACAATTCTTTAGACTTGAATTCAAGGTCATCCCTAAACTTAAAGTACTAAGTTCAGTGGATGCATTTGGGAGGGAGAATACTGTAGCTTTTGGGAATTGCAATTTCCAAAACAGTTCAATTTCTGGCTTTTTTTCACACTAGCACAGAAGTTTTGTTGATTTTATTGTTGCTATTTTTTTTTAAGGAAATACACAAATTATTGGAGAACAAGTGAAAATATCCTTTGATTGAATTATATACGATCACTTTTCTGGATATTGTCACAAATAGTGAATGGTCTGTAGTTACATTACTTTCCACACAATAGCAGTGTATCAAACTTCACAGGAACAGCAGCACGACAAGAACAACTGTAAGTCAGAAAAAGAAATCACTGAAAAGAGGATGCTGGAAAACAGGTGATAATGCTAACAATACTAACAATACTAAATACTAAAATATTAACAATAACAGCTGTTTGGACAATAAGAGCGTATTACTGAACATACTGTTGTCTTATGAATTTCCAAATACTTAACACTCCCAGAGTTCTGTTAACTTGGAAAGGTCCGTGTTTTGGAAGAGGGGGAACTGTAAAGTTCACCTCTATGAGGAGAGCCCAGCAGTTCCTTTATGTCAGATCGGAGCCATTTTAAAAGAACTACAGAGAAATTTGACCTTCTGCTGAATAGTGAGAGCACTATTTTCTTCTGTGACTTGGCTCAGCATATCCTAATCTATACTCTTGGTTTTGATTTTTGATTGAATACCTTTGTAATGACAAATTAGACACAGTTATAAGTATTGAGAGAAATGAGATTTAACTAAATACTTCCTAAGTGAAAGGAAACAGCAATTAAAAGCATCAAAGATTTATTTTTTTATTATTCGCAGCCATGAACATGTACATAACTTTGGATATACATCAGAAGTTGATGTTTAAGAAAGAATAAGGGCACCTACATGTAATTGCTGTCTAGATATGTATATTTAACTGAATGTATTTGAAAGCAATACTTTGGGAAACATTTCTCTTTTTCTGTCAATCATATACTTAATATTTTTCTTTACGTTTCCTTCTTCTTAAAAGATTACAGAATCACAGAAAGGCCCGGGTTGGAAGGGACCTCAAGGATCATGAATCTCCAACCCCCCTGCCACATGCAGGGCCACCAACCTCCACATTCAATTCTGGACCAGGCTGCCCAGGGCCCCATCCAATCTGGCCTTGAACACCTCCAAGGACGGGGCATCCACAACCTCTCTGGGCAGCCTGTACCTCACCACTCTCTCTGTAAAGAACTTCCCCTGACATCCAACCTAAATTTACCCTCCTTCAACTTAAAATCGTTTCTCCTTGTCCTGCTGTTATCTACCCTTTCAAAGAGTTGATTCCCCTCCTGTCTGTAGGCTCCCTTTACGTACTGGAAGGCTGCAATGAGGTCACCCCACAGCCTTCTTTTCTTCAGGCTGAACAAGCCCAGCTCCCTCAGCCCATCTTCGTAGGGGAGGTGCTCCAGTCCCCTGATCATCTCTGTGGCTCTCCTCTGGACCCTCTCCAACAGCTCCCTGTCTCACTTGTACTGGGAGCTCCAGATCTGGACACAGTACTCCAGATGGGGCCTCACAAGAGCAGAGTAGAGGGGGACAATCACCTCCCTGTTCCTTCTGGTAACCCCTCTTCTGATGGAGCCCAGGATACCATTTGCTTTCTGAGCTACATTACATCATCTAATTTTTTAGATGAGGTAAGGGATCCCATCTGTGAGAATCCTTCTTTGGTTTTTTTTTTGGCTCAAAGCTTGCTTCCTGAGGTTTTTCTTGTGATAAGACTCTGAGTGACTTGTCAAGGAGGGAAGTGATGGGTGCTAACCGTGTGACAATCGATATCACTTTGGGAACATTTGCAAGCCCCTTCCCCCAGAGCTGCTTGCTCTGTAGAAGAGCAGAAGAGAGTGCTCAGGAGTGTTCACTGGCGGAAGATCTGGCCTGTGGCCAAACCGCTCCAGCTAAGTATGGAAGGCTGGGGGATGATACCATTGTATCTTGTGAAGGCAAGATGCAAGTTGGTGCCTCCCTGCTTCCTCTTATCTGCTGGCAAGGCCAGAAAGATAAGAACAAAGGACGTTCCTGCTGAGATCCCAGAGCCAGAAGCTGCCACCGCAAGGAGAACTGACTCAACCACCTTGGGTTTGAGCTGTCACTCAAAGGAGAGCTGACTCGACCACTTTGGATTTGAGCTGTCACTCCAAAGATAGCTGACTCAACCACTTTGAAGCATTGAAAAAGGGCCATCATCACCATGGTCGTCATCGTCCTTCGTCGTCAATAGAACAACAATGCCCGACGACCCACCACTACTGAGGATCAAAGACGGAACTACGAACCACGCTGGATCCATGGTGGTGACTATGTCCCTCTTGCTGCCTATAAAGACTCCTTGCTTCTTCTTTTCTACCTTTTCTATCGCCCTCCTTCCCTTCCCCATTACCCTAATTCATAATAGTGTCCGTCCTCCCCTTCCCCATTTCCCTGATTAAGATTTGTAATAAACTGGTTGGACCAACATTTGAACCGTTGCTTCTTAATCTCACGCCGGGTATATAGATAATAAAAGAACCTCCTCTCCCTCCTATAAATTGGAGTGAGACACCGTCTGATTCTTTAAAAATAATAGATAATTCTGTTGAACTATCTTGCTAGAAATGGTTCCATATCTAAGCTTCTAATAAAGAAAATGAGATTTCACTGAAAATTCTGAGTAACTATTTCCATTACTCAGCTTTTAATGGTTTTGGCAACAACAACACATATGTTAGCACAAAAGACAGTATTCTTTATCTCCAATTTTTCAGTAAGTTTTTTGTTCTATTGTTTCCCTGCATAAGAATCATGATATTTTCTCTTCAACAATTGATTTTTAAAATAAGCACATGTATACAGACAGGTAAGTGCAGTGAGTTACACTTTTACACTACCAACCTAGTGAGAGGTCCGGATATGTGGATCTAATCTGCTATGTTTTCCTAAGCCTGGGCCAAGATAGCATTTGCAGTAATTGAAACTGCTGGGCTGTTCAGTGGCTGAAAAGTAATAAAAGAATAAGAGCAACAGTAGAGAAATAATCCATTTCACCAGCTGGAACTGAGGAAATTTAGTACCCTGGTGATGCAGCTAGCTGTTTCTAGACTCAATCGGACCGGTATTCAAAATGCTCAGAGTAGGTTAATGAAAGAAGAATTCAGCCTGAGACTAATATAGCTAAACTCAAGTTTAGGATTCTGATGGAGTTTAAGAAAAATGTTTGTACAAGGTACCTACACTCTCTTTAGAGTCAATTAAAATGGGTTGCATATTAGGTTGCATAAGCACAATGCCATTTGAGGTTAAACTGAATATTCAAGATTGCCAGACAAGGTAGAAATGAAACAGGCATCCATTTGCAGTGGTCAGAGGACAGGTATGGTAATGTAGGACTAATGGTTGTCTGAATCATGATGCTAAATGTCAAAATTTGCCAAAAGCATCCTACCTCCGATCCACATAGCAAGGAGAACCAGATCCAGATCCTCTCTCTCAACTCTTTTTCCTTATCTCCTTCCTTGTCTCAGAGGAACCACAACCTCACTGCTGGCACCTGGGCACCTGTACCCAGTTCAGTAAAAAAGTAAATTTTTTCTTGCTTGTGCACTACTTAGAAATTTTAATTATCTCATTAAGATTCTAGATTCATCACAGCATCAATTTTAATCTGCTCACATTTGCTAAAATGTTTTAATTCACAATTGGAAAATCTTTGTATATTCCACTGAGAGAAACAAGCATTACAAGCATTTAAGATGCTCTAAGGTCATCTATGCCACAGATAGAAATATTTCTTCACCAATAAATTTTCAGCATTCTGGGAAGGGAGCAAAGAACCTGAATTTCTTCCATGTAATAGCCAATATAACAAAAATTCAGCATTCCTTGCAAAGATATATTTCTGTATCTTTATAATATGCACTGATCTAGGATCCTTCAGTAAATGTTAGGAATTCATTCAAAGTCTCAGGCAGTACGGACTTCCTTTGGGTACCTGATGTAGCTTGCAGAAACATAAATATTTTTATTCAGGAATCATAATAATCAAACAGCCACAGAAGATCAAGAACATGTACCAATGCAGTAAGAACAGCATTTGATTTATTCTGTGTACAAATTTCCTCATAGAGTGCTTTTTGGCAGAAAGTATCATTCTCTTTTTAAATGTTTTTAGTCAAGTTCCTTTCTTCAGGGGGACTTTTACACTTTATTTATTGAATACCTGAAGATGTAATACCTGAAAATTCTCCCTTCTTGGAGAATACAAATAGATCAGTGCCTCTTCAATTAAATCTTATAATCTTAAATATATATAAGGGCAGTTTTTAAAACCTTCTAGTGCCCATCTGATGGTATTTCACAGACAGGAGATTTTATCTACTGCTTCTGATTGTTCCTCATCTGAGGTCATAATCCTGCTTTTTGATATAATAATCCTTTTCAGATAGAAACTTTTCAGAGATAGAAACATTTTTGAAGCTAGAGACAGACTATGGTTTGGGTAAGAAAAAAATTGCCAGAAACATTTGATTTCCTAAAAAGATAGAGCCTGTTTTCACTTAAATATCTCACTAATAAAAACGTTTTCTACCTTCAGCTAAAATAGGAGCTACTGTCCTATGTCAAAACTACCTTTCGGCATCAATGAGATTTTACACACCAAACTTGTTTTTCTTCTTTGTAAATAAGTTTTTGTAGAAACTTAAATTCTCGTAAGGATTAGTACATTCTAATAATATTTATTAAACTCTTCAGTAAATATATTCAAAATAATAAAAAAAAATACTTGCCTATTACAACAGGAACAAGAATAATTTACATTTGCATAAAGATATCTTTTATTCTTGCATTACACATGTAGTCTTGCATATGGGAAACACCTTGCTATGATTGCCTATGGAACATTCTAAAAGGATGGCATAAGACCTCAGTCACTCTTATTTTCAGATTGCTTATGGAAGCAATGCTTGAAAAAGCAGAAATCTAACCTGTGAGTTTACTCCACAGTACCACAGAATTAGAAATTTTTACAATATAAGCAGCAACAGAAACATTAAAACATTAGAAAATATTCTTGTGTTTGTTTTAGATATCAGATCATGTTGAAATTAACAGGAATGAAAGAGCTGATTAGATTGTTACAGTGTCTATTTTAAAGGAGTAACAAACAAGTTTCTGTTGTAGTCTGAAACAAAAGCTGTTCTTAATTAATGACCAATTCAAGCACACCATCTTCTTAAACTGAAGCTATGAAAGATCTGGTAGTTTTACATTCTGTACATAAGAAGTGATTGATTGATTTGCTTACTTAACCTAAACATAGAATGCCACATAGACAAAATATTGATTGACTCTCAGAACAAAATTAGAGGTGGACTGAATATTAGAACAAACCAAAGAAACCACCTCATTCTAATGACTAGTGAGTTTGGAAAATGTGAGAACAGTTCAGATGATATTTTTGTTATTTTCATAGTCTTTCATAGGCTTTCTTTTTCATAGCATCATAGAATCACCAAGGTTGGAAAAGACCTAAAAGATCATCCAGTCCAACCGTTCACCTATTCCCAATAGCTCCTACTAAACCATGTCCCTCAACACAACATCCAGCCTTTCCTTGAACACCCCCAGGGTCGGTGATTCCACCACCTCCCTGGGCAGTCCATTCCAGTGCCTGACCGCCCTTTCTGAAAAGTAATACTTCCTCATGTCCAGCCTGAATCTCCCCTGCCGTAGCTTGAAACCATTCCCTCTGGTCCTATCACTAATGACACGAGAAGAGGCCGACCCCCAGCTCACTACAACCTCCCTTCAGGAAGTTATAGAGAGCAAGGAGGTCTCCCCTGAGCCTCCTCTTCTCCAGACTGAACATTCCCAGCTCCTTCAGCCTCTCCTCATATAGCCTGTGTTTTCTCCTCCCCTTCCCTTCCCTTCCCTTCCCTTCCCTTCCCTTCCCTTCCCTTCCCTTCCCTTCCCTTCCCTTCCCTTCCCTTCCCTTCCCTTCCCTTCCCTTCCCTTCCCTTCCCGT
>NW_024962252.1:18502843-18532055 GCF_019238085.1 Lagopus leucura
CTTTTCTTTTCTTTTCTTTTCTTTTCTTTTCTTTTCTTTTTTCTTCTTTTTTTCACTGGCAGTGATTAGAACTTACCAAGGGACAACAGTCCTTCACATGTCCCTGGGCATCCCTTCAATTCTCCTCCTCACAATTAGGATTTCCAAAATACATCCTACATTACCCAGCAGAATTACATCTCTTAACCTGTGGTGGGTAGCCTCTCCCTGTTATTCTGTCACTGTGAAGGTAAATGCAAAGGAGGGACTCCAAGGAAATAGTGCATCCAGGAAGGATGCACTTTTGGCTCCCCATGTGTCACTTCCTAATTTGATAGTGCCAGTTGTAGAAGCTCAGTGAGGCCATGCTCACTTCTACGCATTTAATGAAATCTGCTGAAACTTTCAGACTATTCAGCAGGCAAAACCAGTAAAAACCTGACAACTATAGTTCAGTTTCAATTATTTATACCTCTTCATAATGTGCTAATAAATGTTCTGTAATATGTCTTGAAAAAGTGATGAAGACTTCGTAAAATAAAACTTTATTAAAGCATTCAACTATTAATAATTCTTCATAGAGGAATGGAAAATATCTGTTCCTATGAACAATATATTTCCTCTCTCTCCTATATATGGTGTATCTATCTATATTCTTCATCAGCATTTCTTTCTGACTTTATAAGTGTATTACATATTCCATACTCTAAAGAAACCTTCATTTCACACTTTTTCCCTCCTGCTGTGCCTACCAAAATCTCTCTATCTCAAAGTGATAAGTATGAACTTACAATATTTTAAAAATCAATTCCTCTACCCTTTCTTTGTCTAATCCCCTTGAACTTGTCTGATTCTGCCCATTCCATTGAAGTTCTTTCAACCTATACTATCAGTGCATGTGAGAGCAATGTAGAGACAAGCAGTAATACATGTGAGAGAGAATTAAAGTTGTATGGGCACTGTAAATCTAATTTCACTTTACCAACAGTCTCTCAGTTCAAGTCAGAATTTACAATCGTCTTTCCTATCACAGGGTAATGTCTTAATTTTCAAGCTGTGTTACACTAGTCACACTCTTTCTGTCTCAAGGTGTTTCTTGTAAGAGATTGATATAGCTCTAGAGATAATTTCTTTCTAATTTCTGTGCCACCTCTTAATTGAAAGAATCCTACAAACCATAGAGTTGGTTTTCAGCTTCTTTTATTTGAATACCATAGGCTATCTGAAGTCTTAGGGAGTGGTAAAATGAGATGTGGGTTAGAGCTTTGGTATATCACTCAAACATGCTTACAAAGACTTTTGCATAGTAGAACATTTTTACCTATGTTTTATGACCTCCCAAGACACCATGTTAATCATATCTTTCCAACAATTCAAGCAGTTTTTCTCAGCTTGAGAAATTTTTATATAGCTATAGATTCTCTGTGCTTCCAAATAATGTCTTATCAGTCAATATCATATTCCTTAATTATTTAGCAAATGCACCAAGATAGATCCAACATTTGATAATACCAGAAGCTTAGCAATGGTAAAATTGATTGCATGCACTCTGATCATGAATAAAAGAGTTTATCTGAGATTGATCTGAGGCCACATTAAGCAGGGAGGAAGAATAGTAAAACAGATTTGCAGGAACTTTAAGAATACTCCTACAACAAGGAAAAGGTAATAGATTATATCTTCCCCCCCGCCCCCCCCCCCCCCCCCCCCCCCCCCAATTTTCAGTTATCTTGAAAAATATTACCTGTAAACAGTGGGAAGGAATCTGTCTTCTTTCTTCCAGGTCTTCTCATAGTTCAGTTATTTATTTCAAATGACAAAAACTTTGAAGAAATCTCAAAAATATTAAAGAAAAAATAATTTTGATTTAGAATGCTTTGTTACTGTTTTTTTAAAGTGATTAATTCATCCACTTCTTACAGATAACCTTACTACCTCAGATTTATTAATCCAGTCTTCCTTGATTTATGAAGGATGATTTATAGACTTATTTTCTATTTTAGCAGATCATTTGAGATGGTCACATAACACAGATTTGCACTAAAATATCACTGCATTGTGGGATATTTGGTATCAGAATTTGAAATTTGTTGCTTTAGGACCTTTTTCCCATCTTAAGCCACAGATCCATTTTGGTTTTAGTTTAGCAACTTTAGGAGGTTCAACAAGAATAAGCTTAGCGTTCTACACCTGGAGAGGAATAACCACCCTCATCAGTACAGATTCACCAGCATGACAGGAGCTCTTCTGAGAAGGATCTGGGTGTCCTGGTGGACATCAGGTTGACCATGAGACAGCAGTGTGCCCTTGTGACCAAGACATCCAATTTTATCCTGGAGTGCATCAAGAAGAGTGTAGACAGCAGGTGGAGATTAGTTATCCTCCCTCTCCATACTCTGCCCTTGTGAGGGTGCATCTGGAATACTGTGTCCAGTTCTGGACTCCCCAGTCCATGAAAGACAGGGAACTACCGGAGAGAATCCAGCTCAGGGTTACAAAGATGATTAGGGGCTTTGAGCTTCTCCCTCATGACGAAAAGCTGAGAGACATGAGACCTGGGACTGTTCAGTATGGAGAAGACTGAGGGGGATCTTATCAATGCTTATAAATACCTAAAGAGCAAGTGTTGAATAAATGGTACCCAGCTCTTTTTGGTGGTGCCCAGTAACAGGATGAAGGAACACAGGAAATACCATCTGACTACACAATAGAACTTCTTTACTTTGAGGGTGGCAGAGAATCGAAACAGGCTACTCTGACAGGTTGTGGTGTCCCATCCTCAGGAGACATTCAAAACCTGCCTGGATGCTTTCATGTATAACCTGTAGGGAATCTGCTTTAGGAGGGGGACTGGACTAGTTAACTTCCCTTCCAACTCCCTGTGACTCTATGATATGGAAGGTACTAAAGTGGTTCCTCTGGTAAAATTAAGACAGATGTTCTGGTGATGTCTAACACTCTTGGCCAGCACCAGCCTCCTAGCCTTCTGGGGGGCAAGGGAGATAAACGGCATTGATGCTTTGCCAGTACTGTTCAGCAGCAGCTGATACATGGACTCAACTTGTCTGCTGTTCTAGTTATAACTACAGAGGAATTTACAGTAGGTAAATTTAGCTCCATTTCAGCCAGACCAAGTGAAAAATTGTGAAATTTAAAGAAACGATATGGATTTTTCCACATTGGATAATTTACTTAGGGAGTAAGAAGCAACAGAATATCATTCTCCAAAATGCAGACAACAAAACAATAGCTCTGCTTACTTCCTAAGAATCAGTATCATTCTATAAAGGTGTATGACAAAAGATGACAGTTCCTTTGAATGAGAGGTAGGTGCTACAGAGCAATTGCTGGTAATACAGAAGGAAAGTTAGCTCACCCCTTCCAACAACCAGTACCAACTCAAGAAAAGTGCAATCTCTGTCCAGAGAGATGCTACTCCCTTGGCTGCTAACCCATAAATGGGAGGGCAGGGTGAGCGAGGGAAGAAGGAGGGGTGGATTCAGGCTCTACTCCTTCTATCACTCAGGTGCATTTCTTAGTTAGCCATGCCTTCTCACCTGGTGCTCAACCATTTGTTCAGACTTCAACCTGGCACTTCCACTGCGAACGCCTATTAAGAAAGTTTGCTGGAGGTTTCTTTCTGGAAAGAAATATTCTACATAATTCTAGATTATGTTTCCTTCTACTAGTTCATCTTGATAAATATCAGTTTTCTATTTTGAATTTATTCTTTTGCATTATTGAGTGATATAAAGAAATTTAATATTTCATTTTCTTTACTGAAAACGTTGAATGAGTTTTGAATAGGTAAAAAGAGACATCTCTAGCTGGTACAACAAGAAATCTAACATATTGCTTTTATGTGGATGTGGTGTATGAAAGAAAAATGTAATGTATTTTTGAAGACAGCAGTAAAAGTTGACAGGTTTTGAATGTAACATTTGAACACAAGAAAATTCAGAATTTTAGAGAGTAACTTTTGTTTTACTCAGCAGTTTTACTTCCCAACGGAGGTGATCCTTCCTTTCTACTCAGCACTGGCGAGGCTGTGCCTGGAGTGCTGGGGCCATTTCTGGGTTCCTGAGTACAAGATACAAGGGCATACTGGAGAGTCCAAAGAAGAGCCATAATAATGATTAAGGGACTAGAGCTTCTCTCATGTCAGGAAAGGCTGATAGATGTGGGACTGTTCAGCCTAACGAAGAGGAGGCTTATGGGGGAATCTTATCATTCTACATAAATACTTGAAAGGAAGGTGTAAATTGGGTGGAGCCAAGCTCTTTTCAGTGGTACCCACTGATGGGACAGGAGGCAACGGATACAGACCATTGCAGATCACAGGTTGTGCCATCTGAACATCAGGAAAGACTTCTTTATGGTGTAACAGCACTGGCACAGATTGATGCCACTAAACTATGTCCACATCTCTCTTAAATACCTCCATTTACTCCATCACTTCTCACATTCCAATGCTTAATAATTTCAAAAAGATCAGAGAGGTACCAAAGCTTTAGTTTTACTAGTAATTTTATGTATTTTATGTAAAAATATTATACAGTACCAGTGTATCTGGGCATCAGGCTGAAGGGGTAATTGTTAGTCATTGCCTTGAAATCTGCTCTCCTCTGATTCTTCCCATGTTCAGCTTTACTGGTTAGCATTTTTCATTACTATATGTGAAGATATTACTTCATTCTTCTTCCTTCCCAATTTGAGACCTTAGCCAGAAGGTATCTAATCAATAAAGTAGGTGATTCTGTTGTGCTAACTGTTAGAAAGAGTTGTTGATTTAATTTCTATAATGTTCTTAAGTATAATGAATATAGATAAAAACTAAATGCAGATAAACTTTTTCATTCAAACTTTGTTCTTTATTTTTCTTGTTGTTACACTGAAGTCCTTTACTAACACCATAATCATACCATGTACATCAAGTTGGGGAAGAATATTTTTTCTTCTTTTAATGCTTTAACTATCTGCATTAACAAATTTATAGATACCAGTTTGAAGTGTTATTATATGGTTTTAATTTAGAAACAAATCACTATTATTCCACTGTAAGTTTTTCTTGAGGATTTATGGACTCAAAAAATTTCTGGTGCTGAAGGGATGCTTCTAAAAGAGAGCAGCAAGAACAAGGGCAATGCTAGAAAGAAAAACATTGCTAGCTACTCCAGAATTCTTTTTTGAGGGGAAAATCAAGAAGCCTATGGAATTGTCTAATAATTTTGGAATATGCCTGTTGAGTGTAATATTATACATACTTTTCCAGTGTTTTTTGCTAATACACTACTACTGTGATATACACTGCCCCCTCCACACCACAACTTCTCTTCCTATTGGCAAAAGCTAATAATTTTACTATGGCTTGCCGGAACACTAAAAAGGCTTGTTTATGTCTAGGTTTCCCACGGATGGTGGAAGGTTTGAAAAGAATATCGTTTCCAACTCATCTTGTCTTGTAATATCTACAGAAAAGTGAATTAGGCTATATATTTTCATTCAGGAACTTGAAGCTTTCTCTTTAGATCTTATATTCTTATTTCATCTGATAATCTATAATTCTTCATGGATTTATGGCATATTTTAAAATGATATTGATTTTTTATATAAATTTGTACATAAACAATGCTGAATTAGTATTATATCCCATTTTCAACAATTCCCCCAAAGTGAGCCACACAGAAAAGGATTAGAACTGCAACATAAAACTATCACTTTGCAATTGTATTTTTTATTTGATTTCTGTAATGTTTATACCTAAATCAGTAGCAAAAACATTATGAATATTTTTCTACATTGCTAGCATTATTCTGTGATCATTTGTACTCTTTTCTGATTATCTAAAATGTATAAGAGGACATCAGTCTCAGAATAAAATGCATTGCCAGGCAGACTTTATGATTTTAGAAACAAGGTAAAAGTTTTATGACTAAAAGAAAATAATCAAATGGTGGGTTTTGTTTGCTTGTTCAGGGTTTTTTTTGTTTGTTTGTTTGTTTCTGTTTGTTTGTTTGTTTGTTTTTGTTTTTGTTGTATCCACAAGCACCATATTTACTTCAGGGATTGTGTCTATAAAAGCAAATACCCCTTGCAGGAAGCTAAGACAAAAGCTGTCAGAAAACTGGGTAGTAAAGAAATTGTTTTCTCTGCTTCATTTCAAAAGCTTAAGGCTAAGAATGTTTGACCTTTTACAAATGGAATGGTTTCCTGCAGGTCACACTGCTGTACTGAGTGCTTCTGGTTATGTACAACTTGATGCAATCATTATGAATGGTAAAACTCTTGCTGCTGGCACAGACTCCTGCATAAGGAGAATTTCTAAACCAGTGACATTTACTTGTCTGAGACTCAGAAAAAATTCTATTCAGTTGAATTTTCAAAGTTTTCTAATGGGGGCAAATTAAGTGATCTGGTTTTTCAACATAGCCCAAAATGCTTAAAGGGTCAAGGAGAGAAATGTCAAGCAGAACAAAAACCATGCTCTCACAGTTCTCATATGTGCAGTATATTACTTATCACCTTGACATATTAATGAAATATGAAAGATTTTTCTATTAAACCATGTATTACAACTTATTAATATTTTAATGAATGTCATATAAGCTGAAGGCTGAATTTTGCTCTCATTGAGAATAGTGAAAATTTTCACTATTAATCTCAACAGAATAAGCCTTGACTTTGCAGTTAGCTGTAGTTAGTTCATCTACTTTATTTCATTAGCCATTCTTGTTTGGATTCACTTTCTTGTGCTTTCTTAAGGTCTGCTTTAGCTGTAACCAGCACAAAAGTCAAGAAATCATGTTGTGCAATATGTACAGTCACTAATAGTCTCCTCCCATGGAGAAGTAAAATCTGCTCAATCTGACTGCTGCTGAACACCATTCAAGGATCTTTAAGAAAGTTGTGACTTTCATAGCCAAAGAAATTTACTGTTACTAATTACTGTTTGAAATGTGTTGGAATGCTGAAAAGGGTAATGACCACATTTTTGGGAGTTTTAGGTGCTTTGGTCAACCTCATATATATCAACATCTCCCATATTCTGTAGATTTAAACTTTCTCCAGAATTTTTAGATACGACTCATCTCAAAGATGAGAGTAATATGATAATAGACCTCAGGTGCTATCAAGGCTAATCCTCATTAAGAAGCTCAAAGAGGAAGTCAAGCAACTGAAAGTAAGGTGGGGAAGTATTGGCCTGCCTTGTACCTTACTGACTTCTGTGTTTTTTTGTTTTTTTTTTTTTTTTTTCTGTTGTAACTTCTCATATTAGCACTTTTCCATCAACAGTTACACTTTATATTCTGCTCTTCTAATCTTATATAGTTTTAGCTTGCTTACTTTCTTATCCCTTCAAACCAGCTTTGATAGCAAAGACAAGCTAAGGTCCCAAATTCAAGCTGCGCTATGTTAAATCAAGGAGAGCTGAACCACAGGGCTGAAGTTCAAATGATGAACGTGATGTGTGCTAGAGTAGCCCCAGGCTACACAGACAAAAGTCTTCCTGGAGGACTGTTTCACCAGTCAAGCAGTGTGGATGTGATCATTTTTGTCTGGTGTATGCTAACCTAGTACAAACGTAGTTTGTACCTTATTTAATCTGTACACTCAGGCCTGGAAATCAAGACAATATAGATGAAGTTGTGTACTTAAGATCTTCCTCACCTTAATGAGGCTCAGTGTCACTCAATTTTCCCTTACTTAATTTCCTGAGTGCTGTATGAGAATTAGGTACTTAACTCTCTCCATTTGTAATTTGGAGAACTGAAGTGGCATCATTCATGAAGTCTGACAATTTTTAATTGTTGTTATGCTTGGTCTAAGAATGTGCATTTATATTATGTTTTGAAATTCTCTCATGAGGTGTCACATTGATGAGCATTGATACTCCATTCAGTGATGTGTCACAAAGCCTGTATCTTTGGCTTACCTGTATTCTTATTATGGTTATTTAGGACTACAGTAGAGGCACAGAAATCCAGATGACAAGCTATAACTTAATGGCCCTGAATGCATATAAAATTATAATTCTGACAAAAATGAAGAGCATACTTTCCTTCTGTTAACAGTCTGAAAAATACATTCTTAGAAACTAATGGTTGAAAAAGCAGGATACTATAAAAAAAATCACAGAGGTGCATTTCATTCAAAAGAAATTCAAAAGAAAACTAAGAAGAAAAATAGAGAATAAAGTAAAATCTTATTTTTCATAGGGATCAGAATGTCAAGGCTGGCATTTCTTTTTTTTTCCTGGCTGTTTCACTGAAACAATTAAGGCATTTGTGTACCAAGGCATCCTTATCCCTGGCAAAGGATAACCTGGAAAAGCATGCAGTGTATTCTTTGCAAATGAAAATAAGTTGAAAGACACTTGCTTAATCTCTTATTCTATTGATTCTTGCAAATTTGATGCATGTAGATTTCAGATAATCTGGCCTGTGAATTAATATGATTCTTATTTTTTTCCCAACTGAAAAGGTTCTACAGGTTAGATCTAGCTTTTTAATAACAATAGTAAAATAGAAAACTGTTTATACATGTTCTTTCTACAGTATTTTGTATTTGGAAAAGTACATACCAATGAAATGTCTAGAGAAAGAAGTTTTCCCTTAAATGAAAATGTACTCCAAAATACTGTATACTCCAGTTTAATCTCAGTTTAATACACAGCATAACTCCCTGGACTAATGTTGCAATTATAATCAAAGTTGTTCACAGTTGTTTTAATTAGTAGCAGCAGTGTTTTCCACTTTATGTTCTGAATATGCCTGTAAGTTACATCTTATGCATGAACTATGACAGTAAGCAACAAAATAGAGCTATCTGGTAGTCTTCACAGCATTCCTCTCAAATGGGATAGTTAGAATAGGTACTTATGAAAAATATTGTTTCCACATTTAACTAGCAGAAACAATCTCCATGTATTTCTTTGAAACAAGACTGTTACAGCTACCAAGCGAAATCAATAACTGTTTAAAGAAAGGATGAATAGTCTGTTTGCTGTTCATGCTCAGAGCTAAAACACCCGCTGGAGTGCCAAAGTGTCTTTATACTTATCTTATTAGAAATGTATCTTGGTAGAAAAACATAATTGTAATTACAATACCAGTTACTATGTAATTGAGAGATCTTCAGCATTTTCATTACGTATTTCTGTTTTCATTGTTTTCAAACTGAGCTGCAAATATGCACTCTGGTCATAATCTATCACATATACTACAGGGGGGGAAGTCATAACTGTAACCAAAAATGTCAGGAAAACACAAAAGATTTCATACAGAAGACAAGAGAACAGAAACATCCACAATTCTCTTGTCTTTTATATCCCTTTTATAATTCTTTTCCAGTAACTGTCAAAAAAGAACAACCAGAAATATTACCAAATAAATGGAAAACCTCAAGGTGTTTGTCCCACAGACTCTAATGCAAGCTTCATTTAGGGTTATATTTAGGCCTACTAATGACAATGAAACTTTCTGCCAAATACTTAGTGGTGCTGTTTTACCAGTAAATATTTTAATGATAAGTAAAATAGAAAACATATTAGAAAATAGCAGAATATGTATATATCATTGTCCTAACTCAAAACTGTATTTTCCTCATACACTTCTGACTAGTCATCTCTGACATGTTTATTTCATGAAGATGTTTTAATTTATATTCCATATGTTGGGAATGTTCTTCTAGCCTTTAACATGGAAAGACTAATACTGGTTTGTGTTTTGTGTTGTTGTTTTTTTTTTTTTTATCCTACAATTCTTAAGTATGTCTTATATCTTATTGTACTGTATATCTGCAGAGCAAATTGTTTTGGAGGTACTCAAGCAGAAACAAAATCCTGCTTCTAAGGAGTATGAAAACATAAAATTATAGTTGGCAATACTCTCACATAGATTTATGAATAAAGGTCCAGGAAAGAAAAAAATAAAAAAGCACTTTGTTAAAGAAGCAATGACTACTGCCTGCACTACTGCCCTAAGTTCCCACGTATATTTCTGTGCACATCTTCCTGATTCTTTTTTCTAATCTAGACCTTCGGAGACATTGTTGGTGCTGCTGTTGCTTATTCATCTCACTGCCACCAGATCAGCAACATCAGTAACAGCATTGCCTTGATCATGTTTGCTCAACTGCCTACAAGCCCTGCATTCCAGGAATCATGGAATCATACCTGGTGTGAGTTCTAGTGTTGTACTAGTCTTGCTATATTAAGGCCTCATACACTGATGAAACTTCTTTGTTTATGCATAGCATGCTCAGTAGGAACAAACAACACAAGAAAACAACACAAGATAGCAGCATGGGAGGGAGTACTGTCTTTCCAATGCTCTCTTTTTTGCACAGAGGACTAAGAAGACAGAACTGTTGGAAAAGGTCACTGTTCTCTCTACAGATCCGGAATAAATTTGCTTCTCCCTTTGGTACAGAGTGAACTGAGAGGTAGATTATAACTTTTGAAATAGTAGCCTTCCCTGAGAAACAGGGTACCCTTGGCAAATCTGTATGCTTTGCTAAGACTTGACTTAACCTTCATTGTTTAAGAATAATACCACTAGAAGTGTAGTAGAAAATTATAAAGATCCCACATCTACTTAGAAATAAATAAGTGGAATGAAAGGAAGTCTGCAAATAGGTAGGGACTGTGGAGAAGAAGGAAGGGAGGAATGTATGGAAACTGTGGGAGAGCATGCAGCATTCATGCTTTGAAAGCAGGCTATTAAGAACCCCCGCTGACTATTTGGGCATTCAGTGAGGAAACTGAATAAAATAGAAATATGGTGTTTGATTCACATAATACGACATTGTGGAACGGCATTAAATAGAAAGACGTTGAGCAAGAGTAGGCATTGGCAAACCACATTTCAAAGGATAATTGAGAAGTAAAATATCTGAATTGAACTGAAATGTTTAAATCTCATTTTCAACAAAGTGATTTTCTTAATCTCATGCAGCAGATTGTCAAGGAAGATTAACATTATGAAGAGTAATTGTAGAACCAATAGAAGTTAATGTGTCAGACTAAGACCAAAGCTTATGATTGCTTTTATTGTTTTGGGGTTTTTGTTTGCTTGTTTGTTTTTTAAACAATTTTCTTCTGGGAAAGGTGTTAACTTGAAAATTTAAATGAGCAATACAGTTATTTTCACTACTTGTTTAAATTAGAAGTAATAAATAATATACAACATGTATTTTATATATGTTAGAGATCTATTCTTGATATTGTTAAAATATCAATTTTGGCGGATGATCTTTTATTATTTGTCTTCAATTAATAGAATGCATCCTAATCTAAATATCATATTTCCATTCCCAAATTTATTTCTTGACTTGCACTAGTAATCTGGAGCCTAAAATTCTAATTGTGAAATATTTGCGAAGAAATTAAAGTAGATTGCCTTCTGTACCAAGATTTAAAGAAAAGACTAGAACAGATGGCAGCGTCTATGGCTGCATTTAGTCTGGGCAACTCAGATCTGAAAAAAATTAACATAGCTTACATAGAATGCATAGAGAAACTTTAGCCTATTAGCATCTTGACAGAGAAGTTTATCTGCTTTAAATAAATAGATAGGTAAATAAAAAACATCAGATATGATCAGCTATCCCATCAGACTTCATCACCACTTTCTACCAACAATCTACAGAAAGGCTGCCCAAAAAAGAAAAAATAACATTAATAAGCCACTCAATATTTTTTTTTAATATTTGTCTGTTTTACATTGTCTCATTGGAAGAATTGCAGACGCTTCTAAAATATTTATTATAAAAATATTCCATCAGCTTAAAAAGCAATTTTGAAAGACAGACTATAACTTACTGTGCAACATCTGCTGCTATTACATATTTTTTTCTTCCACACTTTCAAACTTTACAGTAATCTACAGTAATTCAAATTATTATAGATATATAACTCAGTTTACTTATTTCAAGTTTATAGCTAAAAATGCTTTTCATCACATGTAGATTCACAGTAAATGAAGGATATACATTTTTAACATCAAAAGTAATAGAATAATTTTCCAAATTCCTATGTACAAACTTTCTCCTCTATAGTATTTGAAAACACCAGCTAAACTTCTGCAGAGAGAATCAGGAATAATAGGCAGAAATGATTTGAATAGCTTTTAAGTGTTTTTCTTGGAGCAGTTCTATAGTCACTCATTTTTTAATTTCAGATCTTTTTCTCTGATGTGTTTTCTGATTCTCATTCCCAAATGTCATTCAAAAAATAAAGTGCTGTTTGCAGTGACATGTTTGGCCTAGGATTTTACTTTGCAAATTATATGTAAACATTGGGAAATTCTTTTTAGCTGCACTGATGCTTTTTCTAAGAGAAGCATTTAAATATTTTATTTGGTATTACACAAGTGGATGCAGGCAATCTACAGAGATTTGCTACTGTCTCTCAAAAAAATACAAAGAGACAGTTTCAGCTGCAATGTCAGCAAAGACAGTCAACTCTCTTGCGTGATTCTCTCAATTTATAATTTGATTTTTCCTACAACTTTTCTAAATCTGAATAAAAACAGAAGGAAAAAAAAAGATTTTGTTATTTCATTTGATCCTACACTGTTAGAGTTCTTCTTTATCTGTATCTTTTAGAACCTGTTTTAGGAATGGTAGCCTGTTGTTCTTAAGTCACTTGAGATCTGTGAGAATTTTCAGTAAGGTTTGATAGCATCATGTGGCTGCACTTATAGTAGGCTGCATAACCCAGAGAGGATTGTTGATGTCTGCTATTTTGATGTGTGAACTTTCTCCCGTTGTCCCTCTCCCACCTTTTCTCTTAGACATGGAACACTTCCCTGAGAGACCAGACCTGCATTGATACTTTATGCTCCTGTCCTCTGTGGTAGTGTCCTGCTCTACTCCATGAAGGTGGATATTTGTCATACAAAGAGACTTTCACTGCTGGCCATTTGTCCAACTATTACTATGAGGGTTGCTCCAAAAGTAATGCCTCCTATTTTATTATGTTTGCCCACAACAGATGGCAAGAGGGTAAATGTTGGCAGTATGTCAGTAGAAGCTGAATCTTCCCATCAAAATTCCATTAAATGTTGTTGCCATGTGACAGAAGACAGCAGAGGGATAGACAGACAAAACAACATCTGACATGGAAGTGCATACGAAGCAAAATTGTGTAATTGAATTCCTCTATGCAGAAAAAATCACATCCATTCAGCAAAGGAGTGGGGGATGCTTTTCAGTAGTGGCAACAGTGATGTAATAGATAAGCCACGTTCTGGATGGCCATGCAGATTTTTCTGAGTGCTCATCTCTACTAAAAATGCACAGCTAGTGGTAGTGGCTATGTTGAAAACATAGTGTTTTGTAGCTGAGAATTGCTTTATCAAGTAGTATTATTCTCTTTGAAGCTGTTCTAGTTTCCATGGAAACAAATAGGAGACATTACTTTTGGAGCAACCTGCTCCAAAAAAATTGTCTTCTTTGCTCGTTTTTTGTTGCTGTTTGTTTCTTTGTTTTAGTTCTTTCTATCAGTCAGATGATTGACTCATCTCTGATGACTTTGGTTCTGTTGTATTGTATCTATGAAACCTAAATTAGACATGAGAACATATAAGAAGGAAAGTAAAGTAAAATTGTG
Source organism: Lagopus leucura (assembly GCF_019238085.1). NCBI lineage: Eukaryota > Metazoa > Chordata > Aves > Galliformes > Phasianidae > Lagopus > Lagopus leucura. Next base: position 18,516,435 of record NW_024962252.1, read on the forward strand.
AGAAATATTTGCAAATAAAGATGTAATAATATTCTCTTAGGTTACAATCTGATTTAAAACAAACAAACAAACAAAAAAAAAAACACAGCAAAAAAAACAGCGGATCTTGAGCTAAGCATTTTGTACCTTGGTATAGCCTATTATCTGTCTCCTCACATACCTTCCTAAGGCAGCAGGCCTTCCATTTCACCTCAGACTCTGCAGACATTGCTAATTCCTCTTCACAGCACAGCCTCCTTCCTTCTGACCTACTGCAATGCAGGGCATGGACATTTCTGCTCCTTTGCAGTACTTTGTTGTTGGCTATGGGTTTGCTGTGTGATAAGAGTGTGAAGTTGCGAGATGAGGTAGGATGCTGGAATTGACTCTATTTGGTCAGTTAGAGTTTGTGATTCAATTATGGAGAAGGTAAATATGTCAATAAAGTTGCACTTTTTAGTAGTTGTCACTTCTGTATTTAATGGTAAGTTAGGCTACAGAAGATGTATCCACTAATTAGAGGAGACTTTTTAGAGTAAAGATTACAACAGAAACTGCCTTTGCCCAAATCTGTGCTGATGATATCTATATAAATAGATCACTTCTTAGATCATTTATAGATCATTTGTTATGCAAAATGTGTATGCCGAGGATGAAAATGATTTATGAAGAGATTTGATTATTTCTAAACTGGCTTTTCCTTTAGATAATAGAATAGGCATCCAGAATTAACAATTTATTTGTCCAATGGGTAGAACATGTTTTCAGGGGAACAACACTATTGCTTGAATTGTGCAGATGCCTGGACTTTTGTTTCATTTGTGGTAATGGGGAGCTGGATCTGAATTGTGAGGTTTTCTGATTTCCGGGTCTGGCAGATTTGCCAGATTTAATAATGAACTGGAAGAATATGGCAGTTTTCAGCAAGCTTTAAGAGGAGTATGAATATACATATACTTTCTATTTGCTTGTTTTCCTGTTGTTTTTATTGTTGAGCTATTCCTAGTTGTAAGTTCACAATGTCTTTTCTTGATTCTGAAACAAGGATATCTGAAGCCATCAGATATTATTCCGACGTTATTCTAAGCACTTACCAGCATGAATTAGTGCCTTGTTGACTGTCTTTCCTCCTTGTCTGACTGAGTTTTTGAACACTACCTTCCAGTTAAATCAGGGATATAAATACTTAAGGACATAAAACATGTTTATGTGAAGGGGACTTTAGATGTGTAATCTATTAAACAGAGTACACAGAACCCTACTTGGAAGATCCAACAACATTTCTTCATTATCCCAGTGTGTAATTATCACTTAGAAGTTGAATGGTGGGGAAAAAAATCCCAGTGAAGGTACACAGCATTTCATAAAGGGCTCCCACAAGAAAAGTACAGATTCCATTTTTTGTGTTGCTTTTTTCTTATGGAGAAGGTATAGATTACCTTATTCCATTTTAGCAAGATTTGGTTTACGCATTTCACCGGTTTTGAAACAGAGATGCCTCTGATGCTCATTTTCCATTAGTGAATCTGTATTTAAAACTTGACCAGCTGCTAAACTATCTGCTCTTACAAAGTCTGATGTACTTTTTGAATTTGGTTAAAAAGAAAAACAGTCACAGAACAACTTTAAAATTGTTCTCTAAGGCAGATGTGTATGAGGTTTGAAAAATGTCTCCCAAATGTCTTCTCTTAGAAGCTGAAATCTATAAAAACAATTCTTGTTTTGATTTTTTTGCACTACTTAAAGAAAAGTTACAGAATTTATTTCAATTTTAAACAGTTTTTCCTACTAAATGCAATTTCCTCCTAGCCCCAAATTATTACTGCTTCAGTACTATTTTAGTCTATCCCGCCACTGACACCACTTAAATAGGAATCAGCTAAGTTAGAAGTACTTTTTATTAAATCACACGTATGCACTAAATATAGATTTTTAAAAGTGACAGAAAGCAGCTTTAAAGGAATATGATCAAGCTCAAGCAGTTCACACTTTGACAGCTCAAACTTGAAAATAAATGTTCTATTTTATCGAGGAGATTATAGAATATTAAAATACCATTTGGAGATGGAGAAGGGTCAACCATGCAGCAGCGCTGTAATGTTTCTCAGGTAGTTTACACTGATGACTCATGCCTAACAAACTTCCCAATAATCTCAGACAGGAACCTTCGTTAACTTTCTGTTTCATTTAACAGTTTTCAGTAACGCTCCATTTCATTGTATAAAATTATTGTCTTGTGAAATAAAATATCTCTGCCAAAACTCCATAAAAGGAGTATCTTCATCTCATTTTGTGTAATGGAAGTTACACAAATTGTATGTTAATTGCATGCAACACAGAATTAAGTAAGAAAATTGAGTTCTGCATATAGGTCAGGCACTGAAGAAAATGCTGGGAAACATCAGTGTTTCCAGTATAGTTGGCATCATTTAGAAAAAAAAAATCAGATATCCCTGCAGATAAAACTCGCCATTCTCATGAATAATTTGATTGTTAATGACCAAGATGTTGTATATTCAGTTTTGTATATTCCATATACAGTTATTATGTGACAGAATATCATAGCCAAAAATTTTAGTCCCTTCTATTGTACAGATTCTCAATTACATATATACTTACATGCAGAAATTTTAATGATACAGTTATTTTTTATTGAAGAGAAGCTCTTTATACTTTCCTTATTAATAATACAAACGCACAATTTAATTTAAAAGTTTTTATTGTGTGTGTACGAATGTTATTAAAATTATAGCTCAGAGCTCTCTGCAAAACAATTTGCAATTTCTTAAGTAAATGCAAGTGACATGCAAATGCTTACTGTTGAAAAATGTGGACAAATCTACAGGGCTGAAAAAAAAAAAAAGAAGCATTACATCATAAAAGGTGTATTCTTCTCATACTATTGGACATTTGCAGTGGGATTCATCTGAACACCTGAAAGTTATTTGTCTAAACTTAAGAAGTATACCCAAAATCACTGTTATCTACAGGGATTAATGACTTCCAGGACCACAGAATGTGGTAATGTAATCCTTATGTTCTGATATCGTACTTCAAAGAATGTCATCCCTTCATGCTGCCACTTACTATGCAAGAATGATCCAGAACAGAAGCAATCAAATCCTCTTGACTTAGTTGGTAATTCTCTAGTATCCTCTTATCTGTACCTATTTAGAGATGCTCTAATAAGTCAAATTGTTTTTTAACTTGCTACCAATCCCGAGTTTTCAGGCCTATGGTTCTTTTGATATAAGAATGGAACCGTTCAAATTTCATGTGCGAATTAAATCATCAAATAATTCCAGAACCATGAAAATTTACATACCAGCATTTAGTATCTTTCTATTCTTATGCAACTGCAATCACTCTCACAAATATGACTTTCATTTTGTCAGGTGAAGAAGAACAAATGAACCAACAAATAAGTTGTGTTTCTGCATATCATAAAATACGCTTGCTCCTTGTGCCAAATTCTGTGGGTGAATTGTATGGTAAGCAATGTCAAAGTGATCTCTCCGTCCCTTGTAAATTTGTATTCACTAAAAAAAAAATGCCTTTAAAAAAAGAAAATGAAAGAATGAAAGAAAGAATAGTATGAAAGATAAATAGAGAAGAACTCTCAATTTACTCTTCAATTTACTCATCTTATTCCTTTCTCTCACTGAAGTTTTTATCCTGATTGGCAGAACAGACAAAGAATACCCTTCAAACCCATAAGCTGTTTCACCAGATTTTCTCCCATGTGAGCAGGTGAAAAAATATCTTCACTGAACACAGACATCAACCAGGGAAAAAAAAATAACAAAACCATTTAATTGCCGTTCTATTTTCAGATCAAGACCTAAGTGTAACCTACAGGACTTGCAGGTATGTTTTAAAAAGCCTCACACTAGTCCTTGTAGATACGTAACTCTTCTCTCTCCAGCGCTTTAGAAGAGCATGCATTCCTATAGTCCCAGTCCAATTAGATGGAATGTGTAAGGGGCAATATATGAATTCTACTCTTTTCTTTTCTCAGAGTAAAGAAAATATTTATACTTCACTCATAAGTATGTTGCTGGAATTTAGGAATTACCGTAATCTTTTCATTGTTTCTTTTCTTTCATTTTTTATGATTTTTGAAAGTTAAAAATGTTTTGTCATAGAATCACATGATGTTGGTAGGGTCTTTGGTAAGCCACTTGGTCCAATGCTCCTGCTCAAGCAGGGACACCCAGTACAGGTTTTTTGGAACCACATTCAGGCATGTTTTGGAGATCTCCATGGAGGAGACTCCACAGTCTCTCTGGTCAATCTGTGCTACTGTTCAATCACCTACACCATACAGAAGTGTTTCCTGATGTTCAGATGTCACCTTCTGTGCTCCAGCCTGACCATTGCCTCCTGTCCTGTCAATGGGCACCACTGAAAAGATCCTGGCTCATCCTTGCATCCTTCCATCAGGGATTTATATAGAGTTGTGAGATTCACCTTGAAGGAGTCTCTCAGCTTTTCCTGACATGCAAGGTTCTTCAGATCCTTAATCATCCTCATGGTCCCTCCCTGGACTCTCTCCAGTGTGTCTCTGTGCCTTACTAAACTTTTGGTAGACAACAAACAGCCCTTTATTTTACTTACTGTATCCTCACCTGTTAACATATACCAAAGAAAATCAATTTTAGCAAGGTCAAGAAAAATAGCTGTTAGAGACATAGGTTTAACAGTAAATTATGCCCTTTTTAATGTTTCTATGAAAACTACAAGAGATAGGAAGACCGTAGTTCAGCTGCTAGAGAAATTGTGTCCTAGACCTCATATTTCATGGGTGAATCCTAAACGTGTTAAAACATGAAGTAAATGCTGCTTATCTTCAAAAATTGTGTTTGTTCAAGGTATGAACAGAAGTGAAACTGTATCTTTACAGGCAGTATGACTGATGAGAAGTGTCTTGAACCATGATCTCAAATCCTACTGCATTAATTATCTGCTTTTGAAAGTGTGAGTCTCAGCAGAAAGAAAAAAGTATTGTAGAACTGAGCCAGTACATGACAAGAGCTACCTTAATGTAAATTCAAGGCTCAGAAAGTTAAAAAAATGTACCTCAATTTAATTCATTATAAATTGGTGCAAATCTATTATGAAAAGGAAAAAAAAATTAAAGCAAGTGATATTTTTCTAATTTATAGCTGTACACAGATCAGCAGTTGATTATGAATTACCAGATAATCCATAGTTTCCACAACTTAAAGAAGGCTTCTTTTTTCTAAAAATGGATAGATAAAGAGTTTATTGAGATCTCTTTAGCTATGTAGTGCTGTGAAATCTTGTGTATGTAATTATCACTATATTGCTAAAAATTATTAACTGATAAATTTTGGTATAAACTAAGAGAATTTTGCTTCATCAGTTTAAGTTCTTACTTTCCAATCTGTTCTATAGCAAAATGTAAGATAACTATAGTTTTGAGTTAATCACTTCCAAAATGCATATTCTGGAAATATTTTTAACTGTATGTATGTTACTGAACCAATCTGGAAAAAAAAAAAAAAAAAGAGGACCAACTTTGTGAAATTGTTTTTTGTCACTTTTTTTTTTAAGTTTCTTTTGTTTTTATGCAGTATTATAACCTGTAGTTTATGAAGAGATGGGGAATGTATAGACATCATGAAAGCCAGCTGCATGATTAGATTTTGCTTCTTGAATATCTTCTTTAAATGTATACAGTGCCTCAATGTACACATTTTCTTCTGTATACAAGGAGAATTATTTCTTGTTTATGGCTATCTTGGGTACCTTCTTTCCCTGTAGATGATTTAAGCATACAAACACATTAACATAAGAAAAATGCATAATAAAATCCACCAAATTTTTGTTCATGGAACTCTTCAGTATGATTATGCTTTCAGAAGTACCGGTAATGTACCCAAAGATATTTTTTTCCTCCTTATTAGTAGCACCTTTGGGGAGCATTAATCTCCAGAATAATTGAGAAACACTAGCTAAATTGTTAGTTTTAAATGACACATTAGTAGCTGTCATTTAAATTGATAGTTTGAGCTGTAATTGAGAGTAACGGTCAGAAGGTAACTACTCTATCATTGAATTTTTAGTGCTTTATTAAATTACTGATCTTATGCAATTCTGCTCCTGGCTGTGGTGTATAACCACAAGCTATCAGAATCTCTTTACACTTAAGCGTAGAAATTGTGATTGTAATCCTCTCAATCATAAACCTTTATATTCTGGCTTATTTTGGTTCTGTTGCTGTATTATGGATGGATGCATGGTTGGATATGTCTTCCTTCCATCTATCTGTCATCATCTCTGCACATTTTGCTGTCTGACCTTCAAATACTTAGATCTTGCAAAGAATCAATAATCATTTCTTACACAGAAGGCAAATAGAAAATATTAGGAAGATTGAGAAAGAATTACTAAAGAATATCTTCCAGAATGTGGTATGAACTTCATTGTTTTGCTGGTACTTCTTTTTTCAGTTCAGTGTTTCAGAACACCAAGAGTATATGTTATTTACATTAACTGTCACCAGAAGGGGTGGACCTAGGGTGGAGCCACTCTGTAGGAGCCAGCCACTGAAGGAGGAGATTATCCAGATCTAGGCTGCTTCCTGAAAAGGAGTTCTGTATAGTGAGAGAGCCTCTCCACCACTTGGGTGAGTTCTATTCTTTTTCCTGCATATGATTATTGGCCTATGTGTGATTAGTTTGGCTGGTATCACCAAAACCTTTCAGAAGCAATTTCACTTCTTCACTAGCAAAACAGGGATCCGGGCCTCTTCTCACTCTTTCTATTCCATTTAATATTCTCATTCTGCTTGTAGTGGAAATGCTAATTCATGGCCTGAACCAGTGATTGAACACCTGATAGGAGGACACTGCCAACCCAGAGGAGCTCAGCTGCAAGTAGTGTAATTGAGTGACCGGAAGGGGTGGAGCCAGGACCTTGTTTAAGGGCTGGCAGAGGAAGTGAGGGTGTGTCTTGATGAAGATTCCTATCTATCTATGGTTTTCCAAAGGTAAGTAGCTCTTTTTTTTTTTCCTATTTTTGCATCTGCTGCGCTCTCCTTTGTTGCAGCCAAAGACTTTGCTAGCCCATTATCATCTCATTATAGCATTACAATATGAAGCTCTAGAAAACATCTAGAACATTAGAATCACTACATATTGCAGAAAATGATACTGTAAGATTTTGTTTAACATAAAGCATACATTAAAGTACAGTGCATTGATTGTACTCTATTAATCTGAAGTGATTTCTTAACATTAAATGATACTCTGGTGACTGTCAGGGAGCAATTTTAAATGATTTAATATATAAGCGTCTCCTGAGAGTTTATGTTTTGTCTGGTAGCCTGGACTCTAAAACAGCCAATAAGCTTTGTGCTTAGAGTTAATCATGGTTATGCTAAAAGGAATACATTAAATCAAGTTGAAAGAAAAGTTGGCTCAGCTGTGATTCTGGTGTAGCCTTAGTTGGTACATCATTTATATATACATTACTAGCACACTGTGTCTTGTCTCTGCTAAATAAATAAATCTAGCAACCTGTATATAAATATTTGTTTTACATTCTTGCTTTTCCTTATTTTGAATAACTTTATTGACTTTCCAAGATCACTTCTGTGAAGGAACACAAGGCACAGACTATGTCAATATAGTAAGACATCAGAGGAGCCTGCGTTTACTACTAGCTGTATATGCTCACCTTTTTCTCCTGAATGTTATATTCATAGACAGATACAGAAAATCTGTGTTGCACAGTTCAATGGAACATAACAATAGCATTTAAGCTTGTGCAGGAATAATTATCTCCGCACAGAGTAACACTCTAGTTCTTCCTTTGAATTGCAGTTAAATTGATAGCCATTCTGTTTTACTTGCAGCAATATAGATCCACTTTGGTCAAACCATCTATGTAGTTGATGTGATCTGGCAGTATTCCACTTCATATTTCTCTTCATGTTAGTACTGCATAAGCTTATGATGCAGTATCAATACACATTGTAGGAGCTGATATTTACCTGACAGATGGGAGGGGGCGGAGCTGTTAATAGATTTTTCCTTCAAATTAGACTGCTTATGTTTAAGCTTTGTTAGAGCTGATAGAAGACCCACTGCTACTAGGTAATTCCAGAAGTAATCCCAAATAGTATGGAAGGGAGGGGGGGAGTAACTTGTGATAAAAGTATGGAATACAAAACAGGAGGAATTATAATTATGGTATGGAGAAGGAAGAGTTGATGCACAGAGTGATAGAAATTGTTTAGTAGCACCACATCTAGGAACAACAGTTCATGGACCGTAGAGTTTGTGATCAAACAGTTCTGATTATGTTCTCAGTGTAAAAATTTTTTGAAAATACAAGGTTAGTTTAAAATTATTTTAAATAATGAGAGCAATTAGGTCTGAAAATAAAATGTAACTCTACCACTGTGTGCAGTATTATTACAGTTAATAAAGCCATACATGTTGTCAGATTGTTTCTTGCTTTAAAAAAAAAAAAAAGCTAAAATTTGGAAGACTTAGTTTAAAAAAGGGGAGAGGAAGACACAGCATTACTTTAGGAATGACTAAAAGCTTTTGAATCTTGATACTTTAAAATACATTTTGTCTATATCTGAAAAGAACTGTGAAATATAATTAGATTACAGTGTATTATCTTTACATAAATGAAAAACCCAGGTTCTTAAATCACACAAATGTGAGGGGGAAAAGCATAACAATGAAATTCTAACAGCATAAGACAGGAAAACAAATAAATAAATGGATAATTGAAATTGAGAAACATGCTTTGAATGATGAAGATGTAAGGTTTTTCATATAAAATACCAGCTTAAATAGTGCGTTCTCCTCCTCTTGTTGTCTTGAAATGATTTTCCCTTTCAGAAAAAAAGTTTAGATTGAATTCAGTGTAAGAGTGATGTATAACCAAGATGTTATAATCACAATATAATTGTGTATAATCAATAGATATCAAGATGTTATAATCGCAATATAATCAAGAGAGTAAGGCAAAGCAGACAACGATAACAAAAAGAGAATAAGTGGAAGAGCTTACCCTTGGGTTGAGCTCACCAGAAGACACCAAAAGAGGGGATCTCCAGAAGAGATCCTTCCCCTCTGGTAGCCAGCTCTTAAATAGGTCTAAATAGGTCTAGGAGTCAGGCTCCACCCCTTCTGGCAGCACAGGTGAATTGCCTTCACCTGTGCTCCTCTGGCTGACTCATGGCTCACCTCAGGTGATTAATCAGAGGTTCAGGCCGTGACTCAGCAGTTCCCATACAAGTGAAGTGTAGTGACCTATAGATTTGTGTCTACATATGATTGACATGAATTCATTGGGGCTATACAAATAAACTTATGATCATACAGATGGCTTTATCGGTGTTTAATATCATGGTGAGACTTATTTCCACCAAAGGAAAGGTATAAAATCATGATGACGGGGAGAAAACAGCTGGCTTGCTGCTGAAGTAACCAAGAGTCTCAGATCATACTGTACACAAGAATATGTACCATAATCAAACTATCTCTTTACAGTGCCTGGATACTGTTAAGCATGTATGAAGAGGTGGCTACAGCAATTAAGTGGAAGGAGGGTTCTATTGTATGTAGTAAGGCTTGACTGATCCAGGGATTTATCATTTGTGGTTGTTCAATGTCAGTCAAGTCTGATCCATTTAAATGTCATCAGCAATGAGCAGTCCTCAGATTACTATACCTTTCCCTGTCTAAACAACCTACAAATGACTGCAGCACTGTTGGAAGCTTCTCAGTGAAAAACATTGCTCTCTATACCCTGTCCTTTGTTTGACATATATATATATATATTTACAAAGGGATATGGATGAATAAGGAGCTGATAAATCTCAGAGATTGAGGTACCATATTTTGTTGCTGCCTTTGTTGCAGGACTCTGAATTATTTTAGTTGGATGTAATTTTGCAATAAAGTGCCGTATGTCTGGTTACAGTTTAGGAATAGTCCAGAGCAGAAAAAAAGATCTAGCTCTGAAAAACATTTTGTCCAATTTTCAACTAATGCATATGCCACAGAAGTTCCTTTCTGTATACCCTGAAACTACTGATGCCTATTATATAGCTGAATTAACATAACTGTTCCAACCAAACATCCTAACTGGATTTCTGCCTAAAATTATGTTTTTAAGTCAGGAAAATGATACTTTCACCTAAATCCCTATGTGCAAGTTACCATGATGTGCATAGAGAACATCAAGACATTTTAAAATGTGGCACTCTCAACTTTTATGAGAAACACAGGTAGTAAGGACAATGGCTAATAAATGTTTTGTCCTGAGAGTGCCGCAAAAGAAAAAAATGTGGATTTTATATCACCTACAAAAGGAAACTGAAAATTCTTCTAGATATTCTTATCTCAAGTTTTTTTTATGGGTTGATTACCAAACAAGAAACAGAATTAATTCCTGGAACAAACATAGGAATGAGGACTCCCCATTTCCAGGGTGGTTGTCTCAGAGGTAGAGATGGAGGTAATATTCTTCTCGGTGGACCTTTCTTAGTCCTTTACATCATGAGTATACTGTGCTGCTGGTCCGTGGTGCAATCTGAACAGGAGAGATAGAAATTAACTATAGTTGAGTAGTTAGGGCTCCTTCTGGGGAGACTGTCTTTAAAATGAAGAAAGAATACGTACGTGTCTCAAAGTGAACGCTCTTCTATTTATAAAGATGCATAAACTACACAATGGTTATCTTTTTAAAGAAACGATATCAAACTCTGTATTGCTGTCTCGGTTTCTCTGAATGAGGCTCTTCTAGTCTAGTATTAAGTGGTGAAAATAAAAGTAAAGGAGAGCAGGGAAGAGGGGAGAAGTTCTGTATCTTTTTTCCCCTCTGTGTAAGCAGAAACTAAAAATTTTTTACACGCTTCTTAAATGTTCTTAGTTTTTTCTATCAATGCAGGTGCTTTTCAAAAAAATAGTTTTTCAGTGAAAATGAAGTCATAGTTGTGCATTACTGAGAATAGATGTATGAGAATCTGAGCATGGTATGACAGTCTAAACTAGTCCATAGTGAGAGGCAGCTAAACTAATTGACCAGCTCTAATTCTACCCTGGTTTCTTGCTCATCCTGGTATTTTTCTGTGCTCCTGTAACTGAGCCTACTGTTTTGGGTAGGATTTACTTCTGACTGCAATACCTTTTCTCTGAGGTACGTAGCTACTCTGTGAGCCTGTAATTCAGAACAAGTCTAGATGTGTCTGCCTCTTCTCAAAGCATATTCAGGTTGCTGTTAAGATGGTTGAATTATCAATGTGTTTTAATTGATAATGTCTCCTTTGGACCTCATATGTTTACTAGTGGTTTCATGATACATCTCTCTAGCTATATTAATATTGTTTTTAACACATTCATCAGAATTTTACAGTTGAATAATCACTGATCTTAGCTGTGCTTATGATACAAGCCCTTTGCAAAGCATGTTTTGCTGGAAAACAGTTTCAACAGAGCAAAATGTTTAACGTGACAAGACAATAAATTATGAACTTTTCATAGTTCTATGGTGTGAAGTGAAAGGAGTGTGTAAGAATCATGCATTGCGCATTACTTAATGGGGGAATGAGTATAATCAGTGAACAACTACAGTGCTAACTTGCTGCCTAAATGTAATGCCTTACACAGCTAACTGTATTTTAAAGAAAAACAAAATTGTGACTGCAGAAAACAGTTAAGTGTGCATTTCACAGAAAAAAAGCAGTTGTGCAGCCATGCTGCAGAATGCCTCATATGCCTCAAGCCATCACTGACCTTTAGTACAAAGTGAATTATATTTGTTGGAGCTTGAGTTTTCAGACTATTTACAACTTGTCTCACTTCTATCCTATTTCTGTCCTACAACAATAATCTAAATAATTCCTGAAATATTCAAGCAAACCTATAAGGAAATATCTGCATTTTCCAGAAGCTCTACTTATTGCACTGATGTATTTTTTTATTCATAAACTTTACTCCACTCATGTTAGTATTGTTTTTTCATTGATAATTATATTATCATGTGTAATTAGATCAATAAGAATCTTGACTAATGTTGTTGTGTATTAGCAAAGTAATGCATCTTGTGTTACTGACATAATGCTAACTCTAAAAATGCATTATAAATGCATTTATCATACATATGTATATATGTGAACAGTATTCATTCCTGGTATTACTTTTACTACTTCAGTTTCTTTTTTTGTTGTTGTATTGTGTATTCTTCAATTGAAAAAGGCACTGATTTTTAGGAAGCATGAAAAATGGGCCTTTGTAGATAATTCTTATCAATATGTCATGCAGATTAAATTCAGAGCCACTGATTGTCCGAAAATGCTGTGTGAAATCTGAAAGGTGCTTTATCAATAATAAATCTGTGCAGAAAAGGTAGATATGCAAAATATGGAGTTACTGTATGAGGTGAGTATTGCAGGCAGAAAAGGAGAAGCATGCAAAATAAGATATCTGACATTACATGCCTTGAATCCAGAATTAATAGACATAAAAAGCAGAACAAGAAGCAGAGCACAAGCATTTCCAACACTATGATGCTAAAAGTAATCCAGTGAAAGCATTTGTAACACAGTAAAGTATAAAAACCTGAGTATATAAACAATACATAACAGAAAAGGGATGCATGATGACTTTTGTCTCTGTTGCACTAAAGAGAACTGTGAACATCAAAGCATGTTCAAGTATTAAAGCCAGCAAAATACAAAAGGTGGGGTAGAAGCTAGATGAAAACAGAAGAAATCCAACAAATCCAGGTGTTGGAAGCATCAGAAAGGCTGCGGAAAATGCAGGGGAGTTATAACACAAAGGGGAGAAAAAAATGGGAACATTTCCAGAACAGGGAAAATAAGTAAAATTGTTCTGGTTAACTCTGAGGAAAAACAAACAAACAAACAAACAACAAAACAACAACAACAAACAAACAAAAAAAAAACCAGAAAAGAAAAAAAAGCCTTTCCCCCACTGGAATCTGAGGGAGGAGGAGAGGCAGTGGAGAAACTTTACATCTGCCTTCTGAGTGGTCCAGTACAGTCCACATACCAGACTTGAGTTTGTTCACTAGCAGATCCCAGAGCAATATTTGGTCAAGAATCACAGATCTATCTTGGATAGAAAGGAAGAAAAACCTCTTCACTTTAGACAAAATGCTAGCTATCATACAGTAAGCTTCCATATTAAGTATACTGGAAGAACTAATGGCAGCACAGGTGATAGGTTTGAAGGGAAGTTGCAAAACTTGATTTGATCAGAGTGTGAATGATGGGTACATACTTAGTGATGTGCAAAACTCAAAAACAAGACTGTAGCAGTTGCTGACAGTATTATGACTTCTTTACAGCAATTATATTAACACTAAAAAATTTACTTTCCCCTGTGATGGGTTAGCCTTGGCCAGCTGCCTGACGCTGAAAATATGTAAAAGTTCATGGATAGAGACAGGGAGATCACTCACTAGTTACTGTGATGGATAAAACATACCTTACCCGGAAATGAATTAATTTATTAATAAAACTGATTTGTGTATTAGAAAAAGAAATCCAAACAGCATCTCCTCCCTGCCCTTTTTAGGCTCAATTGCACTACTTCAATCCTGGCTCATGAATGACATAGGGCAAATTGGGGTGTTTTTGTTTTTTTTTTTTTAAAGTTGTCATGTCAATTAGATGGTAAAAGGAAAAGGAGGAACTGATATGGGGAGGGAAAGAAAGATCAGATGCCCTTGTAAAATAAGACTGGTAAAGAAGGACTGGTTAAACAAACTTATCCTGGTATATGGCAGGATATGCTAGCTTAACATCTGTATGTAGATCTTCTTTGCTTGACAGAACAAAGAGTGATGGGCACTGGCAAACAGCATGCAAAGATAGCTCTAGTTGAGCAAAACAACAAACTCTGAATCCAGATTACAAAGTACAGGAGAAAAAAGGTGGATGCCTACTGGGGAGCACATGAGAGCATGATATGCAAACTGAGAAGAATGTGAACACCAAGTACCTTAGTCAATGGGAAAGGGCTCACTTGCTGTCAGGTAATTAGGAGCATAAACTGCTGTATCTTTCCAGTGTGGTATGCCTACCCTGTAGGTCATTTGCTCTTGCAATAGCATAAAATGAAGCGTGATTCATAGCAAATTTCAGCTGAGCCTGGACTATTGGATGCAGACATTTCTCATGTGCTTCAGTGCAGCTTTACGGAGTGTGACTGGGTTGTTATTCCTAAGGTGGATCTCTGGGTTCAATCCATAATGCAGTACTTCCAACACTGACTTTTCTACTTCTGAGTTTTGGAAGTTAAATAAGATGCATCTTATGTGAATGTTTTTATTTTCTAGAAAACAAAATGTTGTACGTACGAAGTGTCATTACTTCAGATATGTATGTAAATATACATAGCTTATAGGTATTGCAATTGCAATATCCACACAAACATACTGTTCATAGCAGACATCTTGAATAGGAGGAGATTTTCATGATATGGTTTAGACATAAGGCTCTAGAACAGATTTCATTCACAATTGCTGGCAAATGGACTTAATTAGATGAATTCTGCAACACCTGTGGCCTGGACAAGCCTTGCTGCCTTTTATAGAGTTGCTGTGTAATCCAAAATGATGAGGATTTGGCATGGAGAAACTAGTAGTGTCTCCAGGAACTCTCTGATTTATTTAGATTTATGTGAAAGCTAAAAATTGAGCTCATCAGAAGCTTTAAGTGCCCTTGACAAAATAAATCCTAAGGGCAGCAATCTGAAATAGCCTGCAATAAATTGCTTTCTTTTCAATCAGCTAGATATATGATTAGTACGATTACAGATTTGTTCTTTCCACTGCAAATACAGTGAAAGAAAAATATTTCAAAAGTAATGCTAGCTGACAGTGATACAGTAGGAACGTATTATTTGTAGCTCCACAGTTCTGTAGTACCATTTCAATCATTCTCTGTTTCAAATACCCCTCCATGCTTTCTTTATGTAAAGCTGCCGTTCTCAGTGAAATTACAGCAGGGAATGCAGGGGTTCAGGTCTGACATCACAAGTGGCATTTGCATTAAATCACTGTCCCATTTTATTTGTGATTTTCCTGGCTATTATGGGGAACAGGTATTTGCCTTTAAGATTCTTTTCCTCCTCAGGCAGGTGTGGATTATCTATGATAAACATACATGGCAACAGTTTGTGGCTTTGTCTTGAAAGCGGTAAAATAGCATTCATGTGCATGCGAAGAACAGATTCAGTCTGCATCAACAGCAGAGTTCTCTGTTCCCTGTCACTCTCTCTGATGTTACCTCAATGTCTTATAATTTGCTGTGAGAAAACAAACGTGGCACCAAACGTTTTTATTGCCTTTCAGGCATATAATACTACCTCACACGGTTGACAATCTGAAACAATGCTTTTTGTTGCCCTAAAGTTAGTGGCTTTTAAATAATCTGTCAAAATATTGTCTTTCGCACTGTTGATGTTTCTTTATCCAGAAGATTATGCCTTTGCTTATGAACACAAATCAATCTGTCTCTCAAAAAAGTACAGAAAAGTCTGAAAATTATCCCTTGAGAAAGAGACCTTTAAAAAAAAAAAAAAAAAGAGACAAGTGAAATAACCTAATAAAACACAAACCAAT
>NW_024962252.1:18532155-18701798 GCF_019238085.1 Lagopus leucura
GGTACTGGAGCTATCAGCAGAAAAATTGAAACTTTAATTTTGTTCTGACCCAGATGGAAGATGTCACTGATGGAAGAGCAAACATATTTTAGTATATATTTTTTTTTACCATGGATAGTATTGATGAGCAAGAAGGTACTGTAAATACATATTTAAGGAATTTTAGGATCCTGTCTTCACAGTGCAAAGCTAGAAGATTTCAGTTCCTGCCTAAGCCTGAATCTTCTTTTTTTCCCTAGGTAAAAAAAAGAAATTGCTGGAGTATGCCTATAATGCCTGCTACTGTAAGTGGTCCCATTCTAGCTTTAAGTTACTGTAAATGCAGTCTCAATGCAGCACTATGGCAAATTACACCTTTCAGATGTGTGTGAAGCTCCAGCATTGATTTTTAGTTCTTGAGCTACCTCACTTGAAGCTGAGTATCCCTCACAACGCTACCTACCTGAAGCACTGACTCCTTAGCAACAACCTTATGAGGACAGTGATCTCCTTTCTCACAGAGGAGAGGTTATCTATGCCCCATCTGGAGTTTTGTCTGACAAATCACCAGGACAAGCAGTATTCCAGCTTGAAAACTTAAGTAACTGAATTGTACCAGCATACAGCACCCATTGCTTTCTCCTTAGCATCAAATGAAATAAGGAAAATGAGAATCTTTTTCTGATTACAAATGCAATGGTAGCATCAATCCGTAATTTTCCATGGTATTAAGACATGTTTTGCCTTGTCAATGAATGCTTACAAGAAAATCATGTGACATTTAGTGAGAAATTTAAAAAAAAGAAGAAACTGTAAAATTTTAAAGAGCTGGGTTTATGAGATTCTATCTTTGTGATAGCATGGAAATGGTCATTAATCATATTTTAATTAAATTTTGCTGTGATATAGATCTGACCATTAAGTCACAAACAGATGAGTTAACTGAGTGTTCAGTATCACTATGTGATTAATGTGGCCAAATATGATACAAAAAAGTCAGATAATGCATTCATAATTTAAAAAATCAAAATTATTCTTATTTATCTTCTAAAACAGAAAAATTGTTTCATCAGTTTTCTACTCAATTTATTTATCATTTTAAATTATTGCTATGTAGTCATAAGATAAACATTTCTTGTATTTGCCATGGAAGTGATATATAAAAAAGCTCATATTTTAAAATGCTGTACTGTGGCTGACTGCTGAAGATTTTGAAGTACTCTGCAATGGTGAAAAGTAGTAATATAGTAATATCCAACATGGATTCTGACTCAAATCATCCCACAGGCAGTAGAAATTGATATGGGCACTAGATTTTACTGGGCATGCAGTGTGAAGCAGTGCCTAAGAAAGAATATGTGTGTGATAAATAGAGAAATAAGAAATGGAAGTACAGAACTATTTTTGATTCACTGTGATATTAGTGAGACCTGTACTGTATTCAGTTTTATGAACTAGTTTAAAAGCAACATACTGGGATGGGCTTGAAAGGGAGCTGCAAAGAGGAATTACAGAAGTTTTGGAAGAAAAAAAAATGCATTTACAGGGAGATACTAAGCCAACTGAATCAATTTAGCTTAAGATAAAGGTTAAGAAGTGACCTGATTACAGTTTACAAATGTTTTCACAGAGCAGATACTTCCAACACTGGGGAGAGGTTTAACCTATCAGAGATATTAGAGATCTAAAGCCTGAACTTACAGAATAGATCAATTGAGACTAGAAGTAGAACATGATATATATATTTTTTCTTTTACAGTGAGTACCCACTAAGCAACATAACAAGCTATGTAGATGCTTGAGAAGTGTTTAAATAAAAATTAGATGTCTTTCTGAAAGATGACATCTAGCTGAGTCAGAAATACTGGGCTTGATGTATAACTCAGATGAAAGATGCATTTAAGTCTCTCAAAAATAGCGTTTAACCAGATAGGACTGAAATTTACACATACTATGTATTAGCATGGCTTTCTTGGCTCCAAATCAAGTTTCCTCTATGTATCAGAGTCTTTGGATTTCTTCTGTGGTTGGATTCATCCCTCATTGCTGCTATGGTCTCTGATTCCACTGTCAAATGAGCAAGAGAGGAAAAATGTTGATCATTATCAGTGAGAAAGATAGTCTTTAAGACTCAGAATATACCCCATTAAACTGTCATGCAGCATGTAGGAGGTTGTAGGGCTCACCCCTTGGATCTGTCTTGATTAAATACTCTCAGAATAAACATTCTCATTCTCCTATAATGGTGATGTCACTGAGCTAAAAATGAACAAGACTGTGGTGATGATCAAGTTTTAAGGAGAAATGGCAGAGCCATCTGATGAGTGAGGCGGAGAGAAATTTACTGTTCAATTCCATTTTGTGGAGTTCAGGATTAAGATAGTGGCAGATGGGAGTGACAGGCTATCAAATTTGAGTGTAACTGAACATGTTTTCAAGAAAATTGATCAGATACCTTGGCAATAACTAAATGCTGAAACTGATAATAAACTATTAATTACCCGTTAGCCTGAATGTGGAGTAAAACCTTATTTTTATTCATACTTGAGTCCCTTTGTGTTCCTCAGACAAAAAGAAAAGACTTCATATGGAATATTCCTATTTTAAGTGTCGTCTTGCACTAGTAAAAAAGAGTGTAAGAGCATTTATGTAACTGAGAATCCAAATCAAATGTTGGAAGCTGTAACTTTAAATTCTGGAATGTTCTTTTTTATAGCATTGCTAAAGCCAGGTTCCTTTTTCATAGAATCACATAGTTGGAAAGGACCTAGAAGATCATCTAGTCCAACTGTCCTCCCTCCACTGTTACTACCACAAGCCTCTAAAACATATCTTGTAGCTCCTCATCCAGATGCCTCTTGAGCACTGCCAGGGACGGTGACTCCACTATCTCCTTGGGCAGCCATTCCAGTGCCTGCCACTCTCTGAGAGAAAAAGTTCTTCCTTATGTCTAACGTAAACCTCCTCTGGTACAACTTGCGGTCGTTTCCTCAGGTCCTGTTTGTCGCCTGGGAGAAGAGGCCAAACCCCTCCTCATACAACCTCCCTTCAGGAAGTAGTAGAGTGCAATGAGGTCTCACCCGGGCCTCCTCTTCTCCAGACTAAACAATCTCAGCTCCCTCAGCTGCTCCTCATGAGACCTGTGCTCCAGACCCCTCACCAGTTTTGTTGCCCTTCTCTGGACACAGAACAGCACATCCCATAAATCTTCCTAATGGGATTCTTCAGCTTTGATTTCCCATGAGCTACAAACCGTAAGAGATGCACATATTTAGGCTGTATCTAAACTTTGGGACCTAGGAATATTTTCAGGTGCAGCCTACTTCCATCTCAGAATAAAACCCAAGCATGCACCAGCACTCTTCAGGTCCCCTGTTCTGTTGCTGAGTTTCCATTGTAAAGTGGTTCTGTGCATAAGGACCAGCAGCAGCCTGCAGGGCACTGGTCTGCACAGCCAGGGAACCAAGACCAGTTTAGGCCTCCCTACAGCATGTACATGTGGAATAATTCAAGTGTCTTTGGCTGTGCTAGAAGAGCCTACATATCTGTTTTGAATATGACTTGGGGAAAGTGATTGCTTTGTAGTTATACTTCATGATGCTTTGTGAGAATCCAGGATTGAAGATCAGTTTGAGTGCTACAAGAAAACACCCTTTCAGCACTGTTGTGTTCGGTGGGCAAGCTGATCTGTATGCTCGGCTGAAAACATGGCCCACATGTGCACATATTGAAAGAGACATTACTGTAGCAATCCAAAAGCCCAATGACAATTTTGAAAATGTATTTCTGGGAGGACCTAACAAATGATTTAGCATTACTGCTAAGAATGTGGAGAAAGCAACAATTCCGGAAAGCGGTTCCTTTCTTTTGCTAATTGGGTTTTTGCTATTTTGCTTTTTTTTTTTTTTTTTTTTAATAAGAATATTACTTTCAATGTAAATAGTAAATTACATCTTCTGGGAAGTTAAGATTTAAATTCAAATGTGTTAGAAATTTCCAAATATAAATGAATCTAGATTATTAACTACTATTACATGTAATTATTGAGTAAGTAACTCTTTGTTGTGAACCTACTAAAAGATGAGACTTTGCTTAATAGAACATTGTATCTTTCCCTCTTGGAAGTATGTGAAATATTAAAGCAACTTTGTAGACTTTGTTCTGTAAGGTATTTCTAAATTTAGGAATGTTGACAAGACCTTACTGTCACACACTTTTAGACGGTCACCATTTATTTTTGCAAGGATAAAGACAGAAGATTGAGGACAATTATATCTTATTTCTTGACTAAAGATTGCAGAAAGCATAGGGGATTTCTTGAAAAATGTCATCCACCATGGTGATAGTCTACAGATTGCCTCAACTTTTGTTTTTCTTTTTATTTCCTAGTGCTATAGAATTTTTTTTTCATGGTTAGCTTGATAGCACTGATGAGTATCTTTTTCTGAGCTGCACTTAAATCTATAAATGTCTTGAAACTACTCTGACATTGTAGATTAATATTCATTATTTATGTATTATGCTGTTAGTAGGAGAAATTCAGAGAAATTCTCTTGATGTTATCAGTGTTGTTCCCACAAACAGCAGCAAACATCATATCATAGATACTTGCACTCTAAGCATGGAGGCACCAATCAAAAAAGACAGGAGAAAACACAGGTTGTGTAATGAAGTGATTTTCTTTAACATACAAGGTAAAGACATGTCTCTTGAGTTCATTCCCATAAGTACAAACACGAGAAAAGCCAAAAAATTCTTGTTTAGTTATGCTTCTTTACTTTGCTTCCCTCAAGCTATTACTTAAACAGATTATTTTTATGGGGAGGAATGTAGATTTTAACATGAATTATGGATAAATCAGAAAAGCAGAAAGTGGGATGAAAAGTAAATTTCTTTAAATTATAGATAAACACAGGATAAATGTTTCAAGCCTTCTAACGTGCTTGATCATAGTTGAGGAGCAGCTGTGTCTTGGAGTGAGATACTTAAGATCTTTCAACAGAAAGATAGAGAGCTGCTTTCGGCTTACAGACTGATGTAACCCTTCTGACTTGTTACTAGCACTCCAACGAGGGGGAAAAATATCAGATGTAAATCTCTTCTGTGTGCATCGCTTTTTTTCTTTTAAAGAAGCTGTATCAGTATGGAAATACAAGCTTAGTGGATATCTGCACAGTAGATTCATACTGTTGTTATTGAAAGCTTTAAGAAAAGCTCATAACTTGGCGCTAAAAGTATCAGAGCGAATGAGGTTACTGGTACAAGAGTAGTCCTAAATTTTACACAGATTACTGTGGGATATTCGATGCCATCAGCAGCAGAGACAAGGTTATCAGGCCTTCTCCAAAGGCTGTTCTTTTTGTCTCACAACAGATCTCTACTGTATGAAAGTTGTTGGTTCCAGGGACCTGTGTATTTCAAAGCTCATGTTGTACTCTGTGGAAGCATCCCCTGTAGCTTTCACATCCTTTATGTTGATCGTCAAATGTGTTTTATAGAAACATTCAGAATGCAAAATATTTTTTAAATACTTGGATTTACAGGAAAATATTTTTTTTCTTTCTTCAGAGGAAGGGAAGATCACTGAATCATTTAGATGGGGAAATACTTCACCAAATCAAACTGTTGACATGGTATCACTAAGTCAACCATTGAGCCATGTCCCTAAATGCCACATCTTTTAAATACCTCCATGGATGGGGACTCCGTCAATAGCTTGGGCACCTGGCTCCATGCATAACCATTCTTTCAATGAATAAATACTTCCTGGTATCTAATGAAAACCTCCCTTGGCATGACTTGAAGTTGTTTCCTTAGATTCTAAAATAGAGTGCTATTCTGGTCTATTAGACTAGCACAAATGTAAATGTGGCTTTTCAGTCCTTTAAAGGATTCCAAGACCAGTTAAGTTAGTAAAAAACATGAGAAAACCTGAAAGATCTGAATAAAACAAGTATCTACAGTAATTCTTAACTTAGTCTTATGTTTCATACACACTCGGTGACTTTCACTTCTTTCCCTCCAGAGAGGAATCATGCAGCCCACTGGTGCACTGTCTCTGTATGTCAGTTTCTGTTATATGAATTTTTCAAATTTAGGAGAAGAGTCAATGTCCATAACCATGGAATCATACAGGTCATGCAGATGCTTTTTCAAATGGAGGGTTTCCCTCTCTTGAGCCATTAGGAACACAGTTGTCTAAAGTAAAGTTTTTGAAGCAAAAATTTCTGAATCTCAAAGGTACAGCGTAGTATTAAATTGAATATCACAAGGGATCTAAACGTTGTTATACACTTGTTCTCCCTCTTAAACTGTACGCAGAGACATAAGCATGATGTGAGAACTAGCAAGCATTCCATTTTGCCAGGCAGCTGGGATATAGGCACTCCAAATGAGAGTAAGATGGGAGTAATGTTCTTCTGGATGTCAGATGGCTTTAAACCAACAGACAGGACTGGAATCGTTTTATGTATTAGAACAGATTTTGTCCAATGGCTTAAGGATTGCTCCTCTATGTGTATGAAGTTAACTAATAAAAATAAATTTATTGTAAGAAGTATAGAATTTTGTGTACTGTATAGAATTATGTAGAATATTTGGAAAGCTGTTTGTCCCATCCTACTCAATTGTTTTGAGGAAGGTGAATCTTTGGAATCCCACTGAATAGGACATTCCCTGCTCTCCAGGAATTGTCAGAGCGAAGGAATCAGTCCATGACTCAGATAAACCATAGAAGACTAGTTGCTGTTAGAAAGCTCAGTAAATTGTCAAGTGCTTTGGACAGAATTAGGTAATTGTCTAACAGTTAGTAAGCATTGAGGATAAGAGTACATGGGTATGTATTATTTCCCTATGAAAGACTTTAAGATACATTTAGGTAAAGACTACTGAAGAAAAGCAAGTAAAAGAAGATTGACAGGAAAGGGAAGTAGAAAAAGAGACAAAGAACAAGAGATTTAGAGGTAGATATATTTCACCAGTCCGGAATCCATCTGTGTCTTGAGTGTAGGATTTTGATCCTTCGGTAAACAAGGGTGAGCATTTGTGTTCACTGTTACATAGTCTAGCTGGTCCAAGACTCCACCTGTGTCTAGAAGATTTGGGAGCTTTTGAATAGGCTCTTTGGTAGTCATTCACTCCTTTCTCCCTTTTCTGATGTTCATCAGCCCTGAAGAGCCAGGAGTGTAAATGAGGATGAATATTCTATCACTGTACCTCCACAGAGTGAAGTTGCATAGATCTTAGACTTTCCCACTTAAGTCATTAAGACTCCATTCTTTCATTCTCAGGCAGTCATTAAGGCTAGTTGTTTGAGTCAACAAGTTCCTTGTAAGGCTCAGACACCATGGCAGACAGACGAGGTCGTTGGTGACTGGCAAAAATGCAGTGTACTCTTAAGAAGTGTAGAAAGGATGACCCACTGACTGACCTGTCAGCCTCACTTCTGTTCCAGGGAAGATCATGGAGCAGTTCTTCCTGAAAGCTATACTAAGGCACATAGAAGACAGGGTGATATGAAGCATGCAGCATAGCTTTTAAAAGGGCAAGCCCTGGCTGATTGACCAATTTAGTGTCTTTCTGTGATGGCATAATTGCATCGGTAAATAAATGAAGAGATGCTGATATAATCTATTTGGACTTTAGTAAAGCCTTTGAAACAGTTACCCACAGTATGCTTCTCTTCAAATTAGAATGGTATGGATTTGATGGGTGAAATGTTTGATAGATGAAGAACTGGTTGGAAGATTGCACCTAGAGAGTGCTAGTCAAGGGGAGTTGGACTAGATGGCCTTTAAGAGTCCCGACTCAAATGATTCTGTCATGCTGTAGAAAGTTTTTGGATGATCAACAAATAGAAAAAGATGTCAAATAGTAATGCATGTGGAGTCAGAAAATATACTGATATTTTCAGTTCTGGTTTTGATGTATTTTCTCATTATGTGCAAGTCTTGTCTCTTACAATATTGATATTGTCTAGCTCAGATAAGTAGCATATGCAGTTTGTTAGAGTAGAAATTTGTGGACATACAGGTAGTGCTTTCAAAATGTATACATAAGTACATATAAAGCATATTAATAAATCATATTTAAGAGAGAGCATATTGCCTTGGCAGTCTCTATTCTTTTGTATTTTTAATGACTCATTTCTCTGTTGTTGAAACAGAGATAAGGCTGGACTTTTTTCTCTTTTTTTTTTTTTTCATTCTGTTTCTGTGAGTTTACTGTGGTTTATTTTTTCCTGTTGTGTAATGAGGAAAGAATAAGGAATCTCAATAAAGAATTTTGAGAATGAAGTAGAAACTGCCTTATTTGTATCACTTTTGTTTTTGGTGGAAAACCAATGAAAAATAATTGTAACAGTTCAAAAAAAAGTAAATGTGATTAAATTTAAGCTATATTATGGTGGTTTACTAGGCATAGAGGTTGATTCAGTAAAGCTGACAGAATAAAAAGAGCTATTGCTGAAGATTCAGAGCTTGGAGGCATTAATTAAAGAGGAGATGGGAAAAACACTGTTCTGATAACTACAGAGAAGTCTGGTTGATCAATTGCAGAGCAGAGTTGCAGAGTTCCACAGCTCTGCAAAATATGAGATTGATAGGCATAGTATTTGAAAGAAGGAGAATGAACATGAACATTCACTGAAAGGTTTTTATCATGCTTGGAACAATTAAAAGCTTCACTGAGATCAGAAAAAGAGATCAGTGAAGTAAGATCTGAAGTAAGGAGCAGGCTGCTGAGCATAACTCACACAAATTTTTCATCTGCCGTTAACATGTACAAAGCAAATATTTCTGATCCTGCTGGTGTATGCTATTATCTCCTTACTTTTAGATTGTGATCTTCAACATTTTGTTGGTGTTAATTATGGTGTTTATCTCACCTAGCACATAGATCAGTTATACATCTGATTCTCAAGTTACTCTCATTTTTCACTGAAGGAGAGAAATAGGCACCTCCAGGATATCATTAGTTTTATCTTACCATGGACAAAGCCAAGAGAGTGTCAGAGGAGGTCCTCGGATGAGATCAGCTCTGGATCCACAGAAACATGGCACACAAAGGGAGTTTTGTATTTTTTACATGTTGCTTTCACAATGTTCCCCCCCTGTAACTCAGCTCTGGTGGGGTCACATTTTGAGTGCTGTGTTCAGTTTTCGGCCCCACACTACAAGACAGACATCAAAGCCCAGGAGTGTGTTCAGAGAAGGGCAATAAAGCTGTGAAGGTTCTGGAGCACAAGTTTTTTGAAGAGCATCTGAGGGATTAGGATTGTTTGTTCTGAAAAGATGGCTCAGGGGTGGCCTTATTGCTCCCTACAACTGCCTGAAAAGAGGTTGTAGTGAGGTGGGCCTCTTCTCACAGTTATCTAGTGATAGGATGAGATGTAATGGCCCTAAGAATCACCAGAGGAGGTTCAAGTTGGATGTTAGGTAAAAAATACTCTTAGAAAGAGTGACGTGGCATGGGAACAGGCTGCCCATGGGGTATCTGAGTCAGCATCTCTGAAGGTTTTCAAGAAACATGTAGATGTGACACTGAGGGTCATGGTTTAGTGGACATGGTGGAGGTGGGTGGATAGTTGGACTATACTATCTTAGTGGCCTTTTCCAACCTTAATGATTATATGATCCTATGATTCTATGGTTCTAAATTTTGTTATTCTGGCTGATGTCAGTCTCATTATCAGCACTGAAGTCATACCAAGCAAGTCAGGAAAGCTTGTGTGAGAGCATCTGTCTCCCTCTCTCTCTGTCTCGTTATACTAGCTGCTACCTGCTGAAATTCCATAGAGGTACATTGAAGATATGTTCATCTAAGGATCAAGGGCAAGCATACAATTCCTATTAATAAGAGAGCCATTCTGTAGTACAATCCATACTTGTAATGACTGTACGTTATTCACACTATTATGGCACTAAGCCATTAGAATTTGATCATTGAACAGGAGCAGTTACAATAAGAAGAGGGAAGAGGGTCCTTTTATATCATTGTATAACTACTGGCTACAAAGTTCTTTTGTGAATAAAAGCACTTCATCATATTTATGTATCTCGCTCCTAATCTTTTAACATTTTTTTTTTTTTCCCTCCTGAAAATGTTATGTCTGGCCCACAAGTATTGAATAAGCTGAGGCATTAAGGGAAAGAGGAATAGGGGAAAGAACCGTAATGAGTAGAGATGTAATGTTTCTGATGGAGGAATGAGGCTTGAGTGGCAAACCAGAAGAAGGAATTTCAGTCCTAAGCTAGTAAGTAGCATCCTCTTGCTATTCATTCTAGGCTTGTCTGTAACAAGGTACCCTCCAGCAGAATTACTAATTCTGAAATAAAAATACACTACAGGGAAGTACGTTCCACCCTGTCAGTCTTACCTCTGGGCCAGGGAGGATCATGGAACAAATCCTCCTGAAAGCTATACTAAGGCACATGAAGGCAGGAAAACCAGTATGGTTTCACCAAGAGCAAATCCTGCTTGACCAACCTAGTGGCCTTCTATGATTTTGTTCCTTCATCAATGGACAAGGAAAGAGTCACTGATGTCATCTATCTTGACTTCAGTAAGGCCTTTGGCATGGTATCCAACAACATTCTTCTCTCCAAATTGGAAAGATAAGGATTTGATGCGTGGACTGTTCAGTGAATGAATAACCCGCTGCACAATTGAGACCAAAGAGTAGTGGTCAGTGGCTCAATGTTGGTGCTGGGGCAAGTATTCTTTCATATCTTAATCAATGACATCAACAGTAGGGTCAAGTGCACTCTCAGCAAGTTTACTGATGATACCAAACATCAAGGTCAACACACCAGAGGGAGGGAATGCCATTTGGAGGACCCTGGACAGGCTCGAGCAGTGGGCTCAGGTGAACTTTATGAGGTTCAACAAATCTAAATGCAAGATCATGCACTTGGGTTGAGGCCAATACAAACTTCTTTCACTTTTCATCTGTCAGACTCACACAGATACCTCAGATATCTTCATGTTACCAAAACTGTACAAAACTCCTGAATTGCTATAGCCATGTTCCCTAAATTTGGCACATTTTTAATATCTAAAATTTTATTTTAAAGTTGCTTATGTAAAAAATATTGTCTGATAAGTTTTTGGAAGTATTATACTTCAGAAAATGAAGAGCATGCAAAAAGTGCATTGTGAAACATCTGCTGGATACCCAAACAATAATCAACTCTTCTGTTGTTGGTTCAACACCTGAATAGAGGAGTTAAATCCTCACCAAAAAAAAACAAAAAAAAACACATACTAAATGTAAATAATTATTTAAGAAAAACATAGGAACATAAACTATGGAAATTCAAATTCCTACATATTTTTAATCAATAAAATTTGTGGTGTTTTTTTTTTTTTTTTTTTTTTTTTGCATGTGTGTGTATGCAGTTGGTTTTGTGAGGCTTTTTTTACTAAAATAGGTACAAGTGCAAGGGGTAATCACAAAAATCTTGTCTTCATTTCATTTTCTTTCTACTAACAAGGGACATTTTCATAGCCACTATCTGATGGTCTGAACAATTCAGTCTTTGTGCAACTCTGGATCTTCTAATATGGGACATGTATTTGCCTAATTGTGTAACCTATTGCAGGGTACCTGCTTTAGCAGGGAAGTTGGACTCAATCTCTTGAGGTCCCTTCCAATCCCTGCAACTTTGTGGTTATGTATGGTATATTGTTTCCTGTTTTTATTAAGTATTGCAGTTCAGACTGTCTGTTTTGATGATGGGAATCCTTACTATATTTGCTTACGCTTGATTTTTTTTTTGTTTGGAAGAAATTCAACAGTGCTATTTAAAAGATTTCAAAGGTTGCTTATAAATCTGTTACCTGTAAATCAATACACTCAACAAGCTAGTCAATATTATCACAGCCTTTTAATTTCTTGTAGTAGGAAATAGAAAAGCAAGACCTATACATTGTATTCTCTATGACTGCTTAACTGCAGATAAAACATGTTTTCAGGGAATTTTGATATTTTTCCTCTCTCAAACAACTGCGTTTCTTAAGAACATCCATATAGCTGAAGTGGATTAAAGATTATAATCCTCAAGAATGATTAAACTGTTAAAACACATCAGAAATGGATCAAACAGATAAATCGTCTGCATCAAAACAAAAATTATGGAAGAGAAAAAACAAGCTGCTAATGAAAAGCAACTAAAAGCAATTGAAAGTTCTAATATGAGATGGAAGAGTGAGGTGAAAAACATCATTCAGTATTTAGTTAATATGACTGCCCTTTTTGCTGTCTTTCTAGTTAAGGATTATTGGTTGTTGCTAGATTCAACAGAGGACAACAGTGGCCTTCATAACGAAGCCTCTTTGGATTCCGTAGTTTGTGTCCAAATTCAGAAACCACAATCTCAGCCATAACATAACAGTTGTCACCGCTTTGCAGAGAAGCACATTATTAATGTAAGTTAACTACATCAGTGTAATAAGCTAATAGTTTGCCTATTCTTTGGCCATTCCAATCTGGACAAGTATCTAAAGTCAATACTGAAATACTGAGTGCTTTTCTTCACAGATAGTAAAACATTCATCAATAGTTTTTAATTAGAAAAAATGTCTTAACATGCTAACAGGGACCAAGTAAAAATAAGATACTTCACTGTTTCTATCATACACGGAATTATAGTGTCACTTTCAATAGTGACCCTAAAATTGACAAGAATACCAGTAAAATTATTGGCCATGCTTATGCTTACATTCATGTGATTTTTAATCAATGTTCCACAGAAAATTGGATTATATCTGCTTTATTTATCATGACATTCTGTATTTTATTTTTATTATTTTACAGAATATAGGACTCTCATCTAGTCTCATCCCAAGAGATTTGAACAGCTATTTGTTCAACAAAATACTATGTTGTGATTTTGTTTCATTTTGTTTTTTTTTTTTTTTGTTGTTGTTGTTTGTTTTTTTTTCCTTTTATTTCTTTCCCCAGTGAAGAGTGTATGACTCAATCTGAGACTACTTTTCTTGTTGCTATTTTTACTTGAAAGATCAGGCACATAGCATCAGTAACTCTTTTGTCTACAACATCTGTGATTTGTCTATGAATAGGCACCCCATTCAAGGTCGTCTTCTCTCCATCGTTGTTCAGAATCAGACATTAATTTTCTAGATCCCTATATGATCAATAAGTATACAGATGTTGTAAAGTATTGGATGATCAATAAGTATACAGAGAAGTTGGGCTAGTAAGATTATCATGTTGGAAGAGATAATCAGAGATAAATGGAAAAGAAAAAACCCCCAGTCATTACTCTATCACTATTAAATCTAGTCAGATCTCCATAGATTATTGCTCTGGGGGACTAACATCCCTTGTCATGCCATGAGCTGTGCTGTGGTCAAATCTTTTGTTACTGGTGGCTCGGGCATTGTGGCTTGAGACACCTGAGAGGGCTTCTTTTTTCTGTTAGAGATTATGAAATCCTCTAGATTCCATGTTGTCGTTGGTACTCTATCTATAACTCTTACCCTTTTTTTTTTTTTTTTTTAGGGTAGTTTTGAAATTTCTGATTATCCTTCAGCTGTCTCCAAAGCTGAAGGAGAATGTGATTGGGCTGGCAGTCAATTTTTGCAAATTGGACCCCAGCCCAGATAAGATAAACATTTGCTTCCTGGAAACCTTCGTAGGACCTGGTTGAGGGTTTCATACAACAAGCTTCTTAGTTTTGATGACCAGGAGGTCCACTGCTTCCTCTAGTGCTTGAATATTGCATCTGGTCCACAAGCACTCTGTCTCTCCCAAGTCAGCCACTAATAGGGCAGCCAGTTGGACCACTGAGGCCACCAAAGGATTCATTGTAGAAACCTAAATAGATGGGAAGGGGCCTGTTGTAAGATGAAGTCTCTCATACCTGCCGAAAATCTTAACATATCTGAACTTTCAAATGAGTCCTCACATGTTGCCTCTCTTATGCCCAGTTCACAAATGTAATTTTAAAGGTCCTCCATGAAGGACCACAATCCTGTATTTAATGGCATATCTGATTTATTTGGCCTTACCATATGGCATGCTGCCATTAGCCAATCAATTACAGAACGGTTTTCATTAGTATATTGGATGCCTGCATATAATCCTTGCCTAAGGGCAGGATGTACTATCATGGTGGCCAATTAAGATATTTCCTGCCCATTAATCATGACACCTTTTACCCCCTGAATCCCACAGTCTTAGAAACCAGGTTGGTACTCTTTCCTTCGGCTTCTACTGGAATCGTTGTACCATGTCCATTAATTCCATTAGTGTGTATGGCCTAGCTGTTACCTGTAAAGTGTGCTTGGGCAGGGGGGCATCGATCGGGGGCACCCCTGTTGGTCTATCTTGTATTTTCTTTGGTTTTTGGGTTATAATAGGACGGAGCTCTAGGGAATCTGTCACAAGTGGAACCTTCAGATCTGATTCAGGATTTTTATTTCTCTGCTCAACCAGGTCTGTTGTTTCAGAGACGTGGTCATTATCCATTGAAATATTACAGACCTGGCCTATTGGGAGATACAAAGTTGGATTTTTTTCCTTTTTAATATACTAAGTTCCTGTTCTAATTTCTCAATACGATCTTTCAATAGCTGGTTTTTGCTTTCTAAAGCAGTGGCTCTTATTTCAGTTAGGTTTTGAACATTCAGCAAGTGGCCATACCACTGTAGAGGCAGGTAACTGCCATTCTTTTGTAATCAGTATGTCTTTATCTAAACCTTGAAAATATTCCACCATATGGAAAAGGGAAATACTCCCCATTACACACAGAGAACCCCATTTTTCAATTATAGTTGCCAACTCATAATAAGAGGAACCCAGAAATCCTGTAATCTGTTCAGGGATCATTTTAATAAGGGGAGAAGGAGGGGGTAATGTTCTCCCCCTTGACACGTTTATAAATATTCTAAAGAAAAGACATTATATATTTTTTAGTCTATTTGGCCTGCCTGGCCAAAATGTAACATCAATAAGTATACAAGTGTTGTAAAGTATTGGATGATCAATAAGTATACAGAGGAGTTAAGCTAGTAAGATTATAACATTGGAAAAGATAATTCGAGATAAATGGAAAGTGCTCACCAGTGTTGTAGGCTTGCAAGAAACTCCAAAAGGAGCAATCTCCAGAGAGAGATCTTTCCTTAATGGCAATCAGCCCTTAAATTGGGTCTAGAAGAGGTGGAGCCAGACTCCACCCCTTCTGATCGCACTAGTGAATTGCCTTCACCTGTATTCCTGCAGCTGACTCATTGCTTGCCTCAGGTGATCAATCAGAGGTTCAGGCTGAGATCCAACAGTTCCCCTAAAATCCTGAAGAAGAAACTGAATTCCTGTTTATCCTGGGAAAAGTGCTAACAGATTTTTCTGCTACAATATCAGAGCAAAGATATTGGCAAGTAACATGATAGTCCTTAGTCTGTTAAAATATCTAAAATATAAGGGGGACAAAAGGGAAGAGCTTTAGACTGAAAGATGGTAGTTTTGGATGAGATGTTAGGAAGCAGTTATTTACTTTAAATGTGGTTAGCTGCTTTATTTAATCTCTTGGTGACAGATTCTTACGTACTATGGTGTTATTGAAGATGTACAAAGTATGGCAGAGGTGAATAGCATAAGAATGATACCAGAATTTGGTCCTGTAATTGTAATCTAATAATTTGTCCCAAGCATTTGTCCAGATAGAATTCCTGTGCTTCATTCTCTCTTCACAGAATGGAAAGAATGGAGATGGGGTACATTTCAACCCTTATCACGGTGCGGGGGCAGTAACCATCCCCACCCTGCAACTGACTAAATCTGTATTCTTTTCACTAAAGAGTTACTCTAGGAAGAAAACAGGAGAAAACCATTTCTAATTTGCACCTGTACATATGAGGACCAGGAAAAAACACAAAGCACCCACTGAGACTCTCACACTCCTTAGTATAATCCCAAAAGCAGTCCATAAAACAAATTTTAAAGCCTGTATGAAACCTCTTTTTTTGTATCAGTGATAAGAATGTTTGTGATATTATTGTGTTAGTTTTTTTAATTAATAAATCTCTATATTGCAGTTTCTTTTTTTTTTTCTATATTGTTGCCAGATGAAATGTGACTTTTAAATTCATTCTGTATGCATCATATAATTTTCTATTAAAATATTTGAGGGCTGACAGTGGTATATCCAGGTTGCTTTTTTCCTTCTGAATAGAAAACTAGCATGTAAAACGGCATAGACTTCTACTGCTTAGTATTCTGATATGACAGAATGTTTCATTTGTAAAGAACTATCATTTATGATGTTGGTCCACAGTAATTTTTACTAAAATACTGATGCAATGTGATCTAAGAACACTTTACAGATTTCAGGCCAGAAAAATGAGCAGTTACTGTCTGCTTATGAAAATGAATTATACCAAAGAATAAATTGATTCTTCAATGTTCATAGTGTTTAATTAGCAGACAAAATAGTAGTTTCATTGACCAAGTAAAGAATCCCATATGTACCTCTTTACATATTGAAAAGATATTCCTAACACTTCAATTTATGCACTTAATAATCCAAACCTAAAATTAGATAATGATAGAACCTACTCTCTCATAAATTGTTTTCTTGGGTGTACTCACACATAAGTATCATTATGTATCTATGGTAATGTATAACTGCAAGGTCATGCTTAGATCAGTATTTCTGTAATGCCTGAACTTATTTAAAGGAGAAGAAAAAAACAACTATGTCTGCAGAATAATTTTCTCACTCTTGACTCCCTGCTAGCATCTTCCTCTGTTTGATCCTGTCCTTACAGACCTGTAATCATCAAGTTCCAGGCAGCATGCTCTTTAATGTGAAAACTGAAATAGGCTGAGAAGATTACTTCGAAACTCAGGTACTGCAAGAGTGTGCCCTGCAGTGTGATACAATACAATACAGAAACAGGCAGTTGTAGACCTGCTTAAGTTGTGGACATATGGAATGGGATGAAAACAGTCCAACAGGCATTGTGGGAATGCTGCCAAGGGGACCTTGCAGGAGTGTTTCATTGTCACCTTCACTTTGTGGAGATAAAAGCTTAGCGGGGAGCCAGTGGATAGTTCTTGTGCTGATTACAGAAAGGAAGAAGAGCTCCTGGAGGGAGGCTGTAAAAATAGTAGGCTTAAAGTCCTAACTGACACTGCTAATTTGAAGGCTTTCATTCTCTGTCTAGAATTCATTATTTATGACATCTTTGTGAGGAATGTGTTGTGAGGAACGCAAGGATCTGTCTCTGAATGTTAGGAGCAGTCTGTGTTAATGTGGGTTGATTACTTAGTGGCTTTCCACCATAATGCAATGGCCCTAGATATTTCTATATTACTTAAGAGTGGCACTTTGATATAGATGTTCACATTCTGAAAAATATGCTCAGCAGTTGTTTTTTTTTTTTTAAGCTGTTTAAATTCCGCATTCCTATATGACAAATTTTTGTTGTGTGTCTATCCAAAGACACCACTTCCTTTAAATGAAAAATATCAGACATATATATTCAATACATAAATAAAAGAATGCTAAGGTAATCAGTCTTTTATTTTCTTGTGCTAAGATTTCAAGCATAACCAATTCTCTGTTACTGCATCTGATTGAACTGAATAAGCAGACTAGCTGTGTGATATTTTAAAATCTTTTATTCTCCTACCCTTGACTACAACTAAATGGATAATGGCACCTGAATTGGCATTCATGTTATTAAAAAACACATAGATATTCACATATACAAAAAAAGAAATGAGAAATTATATTTGTATTTCTTGCTCTGCCTCAGAGAAGATAATTTTCAAACGCTAAACACTCAAGTAATGCCAAATGCAAATATTATTAGGGTAAGTCAACCACTAAGCAAATAACGCATATGACACTGGGAACAGGCAACCTCCACATGATGGAGGAAGGGTCACATCACTCCCATTTACAACAAAGGGAGCAAGGAGGACTCTGGGAAAAACAGGCTGGTGAGTCTCATCTCTGTGCCAGGGAAAATCATGCAACAGATCATCCTAGATGTCATGATTTATTACATGAGGAATGAACGTGTGATCCGAGACAGCCAGCAGAGCTTCACCAGGGAAAAGTCATGCTTGACCAATCTGGTGGCCTTCTATGATGGAGTGACAGCATTGGTGGACAAGGGAAAGGCGACCGACGTCATTTACCTGGACTTGAGCAAGGCCTTTGACATGGTCCCCCACCACATTGTTATCTCCAAATTGGAGGGATGTGGATTTGATGGGTGGACCACTTGATGGATATGCTGCAAACAGAGGGTGGTCATCAAGGGTTCTATGTCCAGGTGGAGGGTGGCATCCCCCAGGGGTCTGTCTTGGGACCGATGCTCTTTAACATCTTTATCAATGACAGTAATGATGGAATCAAGTGCACCCTCAGCAAGTTCGCTGATGACACCAAGCTGAGTGGTGCGGTTGACACAGTGGAAGAAAGGGATGCCATTCAGAGGGACCTTGACAGCCTTGAAAGGTGGACCCAGGTGAACCCGATGAGGTTCAAGACAGCAAAGTGCAGAGTTTTGCACTTGGGCCAGAGGAATCTCAGGCATCCATACAGACTGGAAGGAGCAGCCCTTGAGAGCAGCCCTGCAGGTATTGATGGATGAAAAGTTTAACATGAGCCAACAATGTGCCCTTGCGGCTGAGAAGGCTCCATCGGAAGAGGACTGGCCAGCAGGGGCAGGGAGGTGATTGTCCCCCTCTACTCTGCTCTTGTGAGGCCCCATCTGGAGTACTGCGTCCAAGTGTGGAGCCCCCAGTACAAGAAAGACAGGGAGCTGTTGGAGAGGGTCCAGAGGAGAGCTACGAAGATGATCAGGGGACTGGAGCACCTCCCCTACGAAGACAGGCTGAGGGAGCTAGGCTTGTTCAGCCTGGAGAAAAGAAGACTGCAGGGTGACCTCACTGCAACCTTTCAGTACCTAAAGGGAGCCTACAAAGAGGAGGGGAATCAACTCTTTGAAAGGCTAGATAACAGCAGGACAAGGGGAAATGGTTTTAAGTTGAGGGAGGGAAGATTTAGGTTGGATGTCAGGGGGAAGTTCTTTACAGAGAGAGTAGTGAGGTGCTGGAACAGGCTACCCAGAGAGGCTGTGGATGCCCGGTCCCTAGAGATGTTAAAGGCCAGGGCCCCATCCAATCTTGGCAGCCTGGTTTAGTATTGAATGTGGAGGTTGTTGGCCCTGCATTTGGCAGGGGGGTTGGAGATTCATGATCCTTGAGGTCCCTTCCAACCTGGGCCATTCTGTGATTCTGAAAAGAAATTGGAATGGGCTGTAAATCTTACTGTATGCTTAATATATATTGTTATCATTCAGGTTGTTTATGTATTATAGAAATGTTTTACTCTTTGCCATGTCATTAACAAAAAAAAAAAAAAAGGACAGCAAACTGACTGAGAGCAGTCACAATACTGATACTTTCATCTTATCATATCTGCCTTTTAAGACAAAGTAGAGCATGTGTAACTGAAATGACAATACAAAGTTGTATTTGCCTTCATTGTGGACACATAAGGGTGATGAGTAAGTTTGACAGATGTAGAAAGACTTTCAGGGAGTCATTGAGGACATGAAGACACAAGGTATTGTGAGGTGCATTAAAAAGAAAGCAGCCAGTAAGCTGAGGGAGGTTATTCTCTCTACTCTGCCCTGGTGAGTACACATCAGGAGCACTGTGTCCAGTTTTGGGCTTCTCAGTTCAAAAAAGATAGGAATCATCTAGAGAAGGTTCAGTGGAGGACTACAAAGGTGACTAGGGCTTGAAACGTCTCCCTTATGAGGAAAAGCAGAGAGACCTGAAAATGTTCAGCCTGGAGAAAAGACAACTGAGGGGGGAAATCTTATTAATACTTATAAATATCTAACAGTCAGAAGCCAAGTAGATGGGGCCAGGCACTTTTCAGTGGTGTGCAGAGACAGGATAAAAAGCAATGGACACAAACTGGAACACAGGAAATTCCATACAAACATGCAAAAGAATTTATTTACTGTTAGGGTGACAGAGGACTGGAACAGGCTGCCCAGAGAGGCTGTGGAGTCTTTCTCTGGAAATATTCAAGACCCACTTGGACACTTTCCTACTCAAACTACTGTAGAGAACCTCTTTTAGCGGCAGGACCTCTGGAGATCAGCGAGCCCACCCCTTCAAAACCCTATGATTCATTCAAAAATAGAAATAAATACTTGTATAGGCTAAAATCTTTTCCACTTTAACATATGACATGAATTTGAGACTAGTTAAAATGAAATTCAGATTGACTAAAGCCATAACACTATTTAACTAGACACAAAATCTTACAGCAAGCTCTTGTCTCAGAACACTGATTTTGAGAGAATATTCATACTACATATTGGGCTACAGCTTGATACATCCTCACTAGATGAAGAGGATGGGGCAAGAAATTATTTGTTGGGCAGTTATCATTCCAGTTCACATGGCATCTCTAAGCAGTATCTTCCTCATCACAGAAGGAATTCTGTAACACATCCTCACTGCTTTTTCCATCTATAATTTGAGGTCATTTAGATCTTCAAGCAAATTCACATTTTCTTAATTTCTGCAGTCCTCTCTGATAGTTATGCTTATTATTCTTCAGTCCTAACAATTTTTTATTCTAGGTTGGAAAAGAAAAAATTAAGTTAGACATTTATATTCTGGGAGAAGCAATGACATGTCCATCCTTTTTCCAGCTAGTTGCCCAAATACAAGGAAATTGAAATGACATGTTAAGAATTCCCTTCTATTTTCTTAAAGTTATACCAGATGTTTCCATGAAAACACCAGTCAAGTGCTTAGCAGCTGTCAAATACACAACTACAGTAAATACAATATATGTACACACATACATACAAATATATATACATATAAAGAAATATAGGACAAATCCAAGAATATACTATTTTGCAGCTGTAGATTGAATACATGTCTGGTACTGATTTTCAAAAAGATACAGTGTAAATGGAAAAGCTGCGAGAAAGGCCAATAAGAATTAGCAGTCTTCAAATGCATCTGTTACTATTCTTCTTAGTTTATCAAAGTCTGCCATTTCTTAATTCAGCAGTTTTTGTCTGTCCTTCATTGTACTTTGAATAAAATTAGCTTGTATATAAATAACTTTCCCCAAGGTGATTCTGTATAGCTAACTCTTGCTTAACATCCTCACAAGCTATCAAAATAGCACCATCAATTTTAAGTCACTTGTCACATGGAAAAAAAAAAAAAAATTAAGCAGATCTTTAAGCATATAATTCTCTTTAGTACGCTGGCACCTTGGTGAACTTCTGTACCATTGAAGTTACTCAGTCACATGGACTTTACCATCTTTCAGTTCAAAAATAAGCCATAGTAACTGGGACAGTGGAGGTCTTTTAGAAGTCCCAGTATTTTGTGTGGAATGAAATAATGAAAAAAAGTGAAGTAATTTATATAGAATTTGACCCTGTCTGTGGCGGGGGGGGTTGGAGATTCATGATCCTTGAGGTCCCTTCCAACCCTGTGATTCTGTGATAATTATGTTAAATCTTCATGTTTTATTTCACCCTGTCAAAGCAAAAATAGGTTTTATCTGAGTCAGAATGTTTTATGTGATTTCTTTGCTCCTATAATCTCTTTCTACATTATTCTCTTTGTGATAGTCTTCCATATAAATATCTCATTACATATTCTAAATAGTAGCAAACTGTAAAAGTCGCTTTAAACTTCAGTGAATGCTGTTATTGTACATGAAATGTACATGCAACATCTGTATGGAAAAATATAAAATAAGGTGTTTGCAAAATACTGTTTTTTGGGGGTACATCATGCACCTGCATAATGCTAAATTCTTAAAGAGGAAGGTGACTCTAAGCTACAGATTTTTCTGTTTATTTCTGAGAGCACATAAGTTAACCAAGAATATGTAGGTATCTACAATGTAGAAGGTTTTTTTTGTTTGTTTGTTTTTTAATTATTGCTAATTCCATCCAGGGCTCTTCTATTTGAAGTTACCATGAAAACTTACATAAATATTACTGGCTCTAGGAAAACGTGTACATAGTTTAGTTCACCTAGTAAGTAAACAAATAAATTGAATACAGTATGCTAATGATTAAACTTGTTCTTATAACCTACTTATCCACCTTGACTGTACTCATTTGCTCTCAGTATTTGTTTATGAAATTGCTTTCTTTTTTTCTATCACTTAAGAGCATACTTCAGGGGACATCAATCTTTTCTTTTGTGAGAAATCTCGCAGCGCCTCAAAGCGTTGCCTACTGTTCTCACCCAGACTCCCTGCCCTCACTGCAGCTTCCCAACCTGTTCAGGTGGAGTGTACAGAAGCTAGAACTGTGGTCTCTTCTATTCATTATTTCTCTCTTTGGTGTTCAAATTCACTTCGTATTTGGAATGCTTTTTGTCTTGCGCACGGAGAAGTCTTACATAGGAGGTTTACATTACAAGAGTCTGAAAGAGACTCAGCTTTAGTTCTTTTTCATATGTGCAATGCTGTAATGGGATGGAAAATACAGCAGCAGTAGCAGGGTGGCACAATCCTAAGCTGCAGCAAATGAGAACAAGCTCAAATGCAACAACCATAAACACAGAAACATAAGAAGAAAAATTTCTTAGCTTTGAAAGACCTCAGGTAAGCAGAGATCTCCAGCAAAATATCTTTGCTTCCACTGCCAGTCCTTAAATGAGGTCTGGGAAGAGGTGGATCCTGGCTCTACCTGTTCCTGTCATTCAGCTCCATTGCATGCACCTGAGCTCCCCTGGATTGGCCCTGCATTCCCATCAGGTGCTTAATCACTGGTTCAGGCCATGGCTCAGAAATTCTGCTACAATATGAAAGCTTTTATACTCTTCTTTTGTTTCGTACTACTTGTTCTCATTACTTACCATATCTGTAAGCAGTGCGGTGTAGCCATTTACTGAAGTGATATCTTTGCTTACATGTGAAGCAAGCTTTTCAGGACATGGCTACTGAAATGTCAAGATCAACAGTGGAATTTTTAAAAATTTAAGACCAATCCAAAATATTAAATATCCCAAATTATTAAAAATAGATTAAATAAACATGCAGTAGGAAAGGCAAGTAAAAAATAAAATACATTTGTATTTAAATTTTCTTAAGGGATTTGGCAGGCATCATAAGGGATTTGGCAAGCCTCATTCTAAAACATACAGCACATCCATTCAGTGCAATTCAAATGTGCTACGTAGAGTTTCCACCATCTTCTAAATTTTTAGAGTAAAAAACTAATGGATACATAGCTTAGTATGAAAAATGTAGGTTCAGATTTCCTCCAGGTCTAAAACAGAAATAGTTCTGCCACTTTTACAGCTAAATCTTCACCAAAATGTGATGTATTGGAGCTCAGATGAGAACACCATTTTCAGTGCATAAGATTTCTGATCATACAGGAGTTGGATTTTACAATTTTTCCATCTGCACTGGTTTATCTGATTGGCTTATTTAGTGTTTCTACTGAAGCCTGCGTACCAGCATGCAAATGCACTTCAGCTGGTGAGATATTTATGGAAGATTCACTTTGATAATTCACTGTTAATTATTTGTGGAAGGCAGTGATGGACATCTAGTCTCCAGGGAAACTGAGTGTTGTAATTAGTTTTGGTCAAATGAAATGTGTTATCCTCTATATAGCTTGACCGCCTTAAGAAGGATTATGGGATATGATCATGTGTTATTTAATATGCAGAATTCCTCATGATTGTTGGAAGGTTAAATGCTTTGGTTTGTTATAACAGCAGTGTGAGCTGGTGACTAGGGCACTGTCCTGGGAGATATACGTTCAAAGCTTAGCATGACTAATTTCTTGCTTAACCTTTAACAACTTACATCACAAGTGTCACCCTTCTTACTTTCATCTATATTTCAAGATACTTTGCGTTGAATATTGATCTTAATTCTCTATACAGTCTCGCAGAAAAAAATCTAATTTACATTATCACGTCACACAAATGAGTAATTATGCTCATTATTCCCACTGGTAGTTTGTTTTAAATTTAATACATGTTCTGTATGACCTCTAAAATTCAAATCTTGGATTTTACAGTTTTTCTCTTTGTTAAGTAATAAAAGAACTTTTCTATTTTAGCGTGATACTCACTGAAGAGTTCCATTTAAAATTCTCCATTTAATTTCACATGCTGGTTAACTGGATTTTCTTTTCCAGTTTGCAATTTACAGTTTTGTTTCAATCCGTTATTTTATACTAGTCAGGGGTAATGCAGGTTGTAAATATTATTTTTCTTTAATTTGCATCATTTTGCTTCAGCTTTTACTAATAGATCTACATCTAAACAGATCTTGACTCCTTTTTTTTCACATTAGACCTCAAAATCATTTTTAATGTAATGGTAATGTCTTATTCCTTTTCATCCCACAGCCCAAACATCATTATATATTCCATGCCCATTTCACTAAAAATAAATGAATAAATTAAAAAAAAAAAAAGCAGCTAGCTGTAAAGCCCAAAGAAATTCATGTACTCTGCAAGTATTTTAAGATTTATAATGAATTATTATTTTTTAATGTGATGAAGATTTTTTTTAAATGAATACACAATTTAAGATCTACTTTGTGTGGAAAGAGTGCAGAAAAGTGACTTAAGAAGGAAACAAATTAATGAATCATGATTTATGCTTATATATAGAGAAAGACAAATACAGACATACATGTAAAAATCCCTGGTTTTGACATATATAAAAATTATCTAAGAAATTTCACCATTCTGCCAGTGTACTCGCTTCATACCATGGTGGCATGCTATGTAAAAGTACGGTTTTTTGTGTAAGGAATATGGTATCATTTCTCCCGTTAAAACAGAGTGATTTCATAAAAAGGGAATGAATGAATTAAAAAGTATTTATTCGCTGCAGTAACATTAAGCTTGAAAGGGATCTCAGGAGGTCTTTCATCCAAACCCTTCATTCACAGAAGAATCAGAAAAGTACTGAGACCATATTGCTCAGGGATTTATCCAGTCAGATCTTGAAAATTTCCAAGAGTATTTACTGCATATTGACTCACGAGAGCCGTCACCAGTGTTTAATCGTGGTCATAATGCAAAACTTTTCCTGATGTCAGAATCTCAGATTTCAACTAATGAAATGGCTTTGGTGCTTAGATGACTATGAAGCTGCCTCTTCTCCAAGCTCAACACACCCAGCTCCCTCAGCCTCTTCTCATAGGTGAAGCACTCCAGCCACTGACTGTTGAATGAAACAAGTCTACTGAACTGTTGCAAATTTATCATAATCTTCTCCACAGGTCCCAACCTGAACTGCATATCTGAACCTGAAGTAGGATTCAGGATAGGAGAATAGCTGTATTTCTTACTCAGCTGGCTGTGATGCTGTAGACACAGCCCAGGTTAGCTTCCTGGCTGTCTGGGCACACCACTGACTCATGTATAGCCTGCTGTTCTTTGAGACTTCCAGCTCCTTCTCAGGGCAGTTACTGATCATTTAATTATAAATCACGTCTTCACTTTTTTATATTTGGTTTTGTTACGGTTTTTTTGTTTGTTTGTTTGTTTGTTTTTTTGTTTTGGGGGGGGGGAGAAGAGGGGGCTTTTTGTTGTTGTTGTTTTGGTTGTTTTTTTTAAGTGAAAACTAAAATTCTTATGGGGAGTGATTTTATTTGGAGAGCGGAAGCCATCTAGAATAACTTTGCAGTGTCATATTTTCTTGCTCAGGTTATGTTTAGTGTCAAAAATTATCCTCATCTACAGAAACAGCAGTTTTGAAAATTATTATGTAAGATTATGTAAAATCTTTCACGCCTACACATGATGTATACATTCATTTAATCCATTTATTACCTAGAAAAACTGGAAACACTACTCTTCAATAATTTTCAGTCAGTTCAGCACCTTAAATTAAAGGCTAAATCCTTAATGTGGACTTTAGTGTTTGATTTTATTTTCTCTATTAGTTAACTTCTGCTCTGAGCTCTGCCAAACAAGCTTTGGCAAGCTGTGAGGAACCTGGAGCTGTGTTAAACAATTTGGTTGTTTGATGTGCTTAATGTTTGCATGTTGTTAGCAACTCTGTGTAACAATATAGATTTTACCCTATACATTGATTTCAAGTGAAAAAAAAGTCATTAGAAGACACTACTTAGAACTACCTTAATTCATAAAGACTACATACTAAAAAAAACCATAGGATTGAATGCAATCTTAAGTTACTGGGGAGACACAAAGCTTTCTTCCTGTGTCAGGTTTGCCTCTTAGTCAGGGGCATGTTCCCAATACAAATCACATAATTGAGTCCAATCTTAACATGCAGGGTTGCTAAGGAAGAGAATAGGCACTGGCTGCTTAGTAATTTTACAGCCTCTGCTGGGTAGAAAGAAGTGGTAGTGCTGAGCAACAGCTCTATGTGTGTGTGTGCTTGCAAGAGGTGTGAGAATGAGAACTCATCAAGGTACCAACTTTGCTGCAAGCTTCTGCCCTTCGTTTCTGCAAGTTCATTCCTTTGGAAATATGGCACCCTGATGCTGCCTAGCTTTAGACTTCTTGCAATAGGACTTAACTCTCAAAATATCTTTGGATTTAAAAACTTGGTACCAAGAACTGTTTGCTTGAAATTCACAAAATATAGTAATGCATCAAGTATGAAGATAGTAATAGCGAAGTGATCTGGGGAGTAAAGAGTGTTCCATGCTGCAAGGAAACATATTTTTTGCCTACTAAAATTTCCATTCATGAGAAAGCATCAGCTGGGTTAAATCACAATATCAGCTCTGAAATAAGAAGAGATGCTGTCTTTTATGTTAGCTGACAATACAGCCGCATGTAATCACTAGGAATATCCAATTAGTAATTTGCTAAATTTGGATGCACATTTCATAGGGATTTTTGTGTACTTTTGGAAATCCATGGTTTTTTTAGTCCTAAAAGCAACATTCCTATCCTAGCTATGTATATTTTTGTTGTTAAGAAGTTTCAGGCACGTTATCAACAGTCTATTCAACTTATGTATATGTCCAGGGAAATATTAGCGTGGTCAGA
This sequence comes from Lagopus leucura, assembly GCF_019238085.1. Taxonomy (NCBI): domain Eukaryota; kingdom Metazoa; phylum Chordata; class Aves; order Galliformes; family Phasianidae; genus Lagopus; species Lagopus leucura. The sequence goes on from NW_024962252.1 coordinate 18,559,177, forward strand.
ATGAGTTATAAATATTTTAATACATTTCATAAGGCATTGTTTATACACTATTTTTTGAAGGAAAAAAAAAAAAAGATAACATAGGAATTCTTAAAAGCTTTTTAAAATTCTGGGCATTTTTCCTTTAAAATCTGAGCTTTCTGTTCTCGCTTTACTGTGAATCAAATTCTGCATTTCTAGAAATATCTGAGAAATGCAATAAAGTCTCTTTTCCAGTCACTATCAAAGCTTTTGGTACAGTCTTGGGTCTTAGATAAGAAATTTGACCTTTTATGCCTCAACCCAGCTAGAAAATTAAGTTAAAGCATAACTTAAGGATTATCAGATGCCTCAACTGAAATGAACATTACACATGCTAACTATATATATATGCAAAAAGTGCTCTTGGAAGCTTTGTAACAACAGTGAGAGTCATATTTGTAAGTGACATGTCTCTCATTGTTCATTCCAACATCCTTTAAGCCGATCACACAATTTGGAAGATATTGTTTTTTTCAGTAGTTGAAGTTGACTGCACAACAAACAATATTTTACATCACGAAAGAAAAAGGCGTGATAAGAATCAGTGCTCTCTGGGAACGTCCTGAGTTCCTATGACAACTGAGGGCAGTCTGGAAGTTATAGAAAAATTCCATCCTATATATGAGCTACTTAAAATGATCAAAGAGGATATTTTCTTTTTATTCTTATATATTCACTCAGAATTAGTTTCTTGCTTAGTGGCAAGTTGAATATTAATAACATACAGACCATAACAAAGGCTGTGGTAACAGCTTGTGATGGCTTTGTGAATAATGTAAAGCCTACGTTCCATAAAAGTAATTAATAAAATTTCCATAGGGAGAAAAGTTCCACATGTTTATTCATTTTAGCTTCATTTACTTTTAACAACCATACATTATAAATAGTTCACTGTACATAGCATAGGCTAGGCTGATAAATTTCATGGGTTTGTCATGGTGAAAATACTAAATTTCATGCTTTGTCATAGATTAATTGGAAAAATAACTTAAACTATGCAGACAATTTATATAATTTAAACTGATTTCAGAGGCATGCTTGTAAAAAATAAAGTAATAATTTACATAGAAGAACAGCAATACAATGTTGAAACTCCACAGAAGTTTTGTATGGTAAAAGGGAAATGCACACTATCAAATGAACATATCATAGAATGGTTTGGATTGGAAGGGACATGGAAGAGCATCTAGAACCAACCGCTGCCATGATCAGGGTTGCCACCCACTGCATCAGGCTGCCCGAAGCCCCATCCGACTTGGACATGAATGCCTCCATAGATGAAGCATCCACAGATTCTCTGAGCAGCCTGTGTCAGTGCCTCACCACCATCTCATTAAAGTTTCCTTATAACCTAGTGTAATCTCCCCTCTTTTGGTTTAAAAATATTCCCCCATGCTCTATCACTATCTGTCCATTCAAAAAGTAATTATCTTTTTTATTAGTCCTCTTTAAGCACTGGAAGGCCACAGTGAAGTTTCTCCATAGCCTTCTCTTCTCCAAGCTAAATACGCTTAACTTTCTCAACCTTTCTCTGTATGAGAGGTGCTCCAGAGTTTTGACCATCTTTATAGCCCTCCTCTGGTCCTGTTCCAACAGTTCTATATCCTTCATGTTCTGGGGGGCCCCAGACCTGGATGCAGCACACCAGGTGAAGGCTCACAAGCAGAGATCAGAGGAGACAATCACCTCCCTCTCTCTGCTGGCCACTCTTCTTTTGTGGAAGCTCAGGGTACAGTTGGCATTCCAGCCTGCAAGTGCACACTGTTGGCTCATGTCCAGCTTTTTGTCCACCAGAACACCAAAGTCGTTGAAAGAAGGGTTACTCTCAATGAACTCTTCTCCCAGTCTGTTCCCATGCTTAGGATTGTCCTAACACACATGTGGCAGTTTGTACTTGGACTTTTTGAACCCCATTAGGTTCTCATGGGCCCACTCCATGTCAACATAAAGCCATTGACCACTACCTTCTGGCTGGAGCCATCCATCCAATTCCTTATGCACTGAGTAGTCCATCCTTTAATTTCATCTCTCACCAATTTAGAGATAAGAATGTTGTGTGGGATGATATCAAAAGCCTTACAAGATATCCAGGTAGATGACATTAGTCAGTCCTTTTTTATTGACCGATATAGTTATTCCATTGTAGAAGACCACCAGATTGATCAAGTGCAATCTGCCCTTGATGAAGCCATTCTGTCAGTCTTGGACCACATCCTGTCTTGCATGTGCCTTAACGTTCCTTCCAGTCTCTGTTATACTACAAAGAAAGGCTAATAAATCTTCACATGACTTTTGAATTATTTAATCTCTCTTAAGTACCTACATGATTGTCATCGAAGCTAATCATCCTAGGTTTCTTGTATAATTAGTAAATTGAAGCAGGAGTTTCCTGAATGTGATGTTTGTTGACTGAAATTTTAAGATATGAAGAACTTATCCCACAGGCGCCCAGAAAATGTGAGATTAACCTCACTGGGATATCCAGATATGTTTGAAACTACTGATGATTCAGAAGATTAACTATTCTGGAAGAAACAGGAGAATACCATATTTTCTGTAACAAAGAGTTGTTAAAAAGATGTCAATGTGACAAAAATTATTCAATTTGACTAAAAAGTATAACTCAGTATATCATAAGTTATTAGGAAATATTTCACACAAAATCTCTCTGTAAAGACCTCTTTTTCTTATTGGGATTCATTGGTATATTGTAATAGCTTTTCCTTTTTTTCAGTCACTTTAAACACATACAAGGTCCAGAGTCTATTTTATCTCTATTTCTTTCTACTTTATCTTTGTAACATTCAATATTTTGATCTCTTTCAGCATTACCATTCTCAGCACACTATCATGCCCAGACTCATCAGCTGAAGCAATAATCATATCATCAGCAATTATGTCTTCCCTGGAAGTATCACCAAGTGACTCATAAGTCTCCCTGCAATATTTCATGGACACATTTAATCTCAAATGTTAATCTAGAAAACTGACTTTGTCCTCCTGGAATGTTAGAGGTACCTAAAAAGAGACATACCTATGTAATTTAACCTGCTAGGATCCATTTTTCTTATCTGAAACTATAAAAAGTTACTTGGCTGCTAATTGATGTTGAAAATCGTCTGATGTAAGTACTGAGCAGTGATGATAGACATAGCACTATTTAATCTTCCATTATGAAATGCACTCTGTGAGTCGTTCCTGTTCTTCACTTTTTTCTTGCTCCACTCACTAATGATATCATCTTTCTCAGTTCTTTACTGGCTATGGACAATATTCTGCTGCCTTTAGTTGCTCAAACCATATTTTATTGCAGAAATAGTTGCCTTAACCTTTCTGTCGATCGTAGTACTCATGTAGCTTACCAATTGGATTTTAGGTATTCTTAGTGCAGCAGAAGTTATCTTACTGCAGCCACATACCCCACATACAACATTAATTTCAACATAAAGATGATTAGACTCTCCAGTTCGTTTGAATATATCACAATAAGCTATGACCATATCCTCTGTGGGCATTAATTTATCATTAAAAATATCTTACCCGTATGCTCAATGTGTTATAGATGGTCATTCAGTTTCAAAAAACTGCAGTTTGCCTTTACTTTTCTGGCTGTCATCTTCACCACTTGTTTTGATTAATTGGGCTGCATCCTCCACGGATACAAGTGGATAAAATGACAGAATATTCACGTAAAACTATGATCAATTTCTTAGTAAGCTTTCTCAGAATATTGCAAATGTTTGCGGATATTTTTGAATGTTTATATATTCTGAACTTTTTTAAGCTTCATGATCAACTTCAGTTTACAGTTAGCAATTTGGATGTCTATAAGGTAGAAGTCTTTTTCAGCAGCCACCAATAATCAAGAAGGCTCCCTGAATTATGGCAAAGCAATGGATATCATCCTAGAGGCCCAAGGACCTTCACACCCAATGGTGTGACACTGTCTCGCTCCAATTTATAGGAGGGAGATGAGGTTCTTTTAGTATCTGTATACCTGGCGTGAGAGTAAGAAACAGTGATTCAAATGTTGGTCTGACCAGTTTATTACGGATCTTAATCAGAGAAATGGGGAAGGGGAGGATGGATGCTATTATGAATTAGGGTAATGGGGAAGGGAAGGAAGGCGATAAAAAAGATAGGAAAGAAGAAGCAAGGAGTCTTTATAGGAAGCAAGAGGGAGATAGTCATCACCATGGATCCAGCATGGCTCGTAGTTCAGACATTAATCTTCATTAGTGGTGGGTCACCGGGCATTGTTCTGTTGAACAGCAACAGCAACAGTGACCAGGGCAATGATGGCCCCTTTTCAATGCTTTCAAAGTGGTCAAGTCAGCTGTCTTTGGAATGACAGCTCAAATCCAAAGTGGTTGAGTCAGCTCTCCTTTGAGTGGCAGCTTCTGGCTCTGGGATCTCAGCAGAAACTCCATTGTTTCCACCTTCCGGGCCTTGCCAGCAGATAAGAGCAGGGATGCCCGCCTGCATCCTGTTTTTCACAGGACACGATGGTATCATTCCCAAATTGTCCCATACCAATCACACAGAATCACAGAATTGTAGGGGTTGGAAGGGACCTCCAGAGATCATCGAGTCCAACCCCCCTGCCAAAGCAGGTTCCCTACAGCAGGTAAAGCTCGAGCTATTTTACCTTACCAAGCTCGAGCTATTTAGCCACAGGCCAGATCTTCCACCAGTAAACACTCCTGAGCACTCTGTTCTGGAGGCAAGCAGCTCTGGAGGAAGGTGCTTTCAAATGTTCCCAAAGTGATGTCGATTGTCACATGGTAGCACCCACCACTTGCCTCCTCAATAAATCAGTCAGAGTCCTATCACAAGAAATACCTCAGGAAGCAAGCTTTGAGCCAAAAAACAAAGAAGGATTCTCATAGACACAAAGTGTGGAACGGGCAGGACCTCACTTAAAGCAGAACTGGCACAGTTCAGTTGCTTAAAACAGTGTGTTGGGCTGCCTCCCCACCCCCCAGAAAAAACCCAAACCACATTCACCTCAGTGTTTACACTTCCCATAGAGAATATAGATGTTTTGGAAGTAAAACAATTGTGAAAGAATGAGATGACTGACATATCTGCACTTGCTGTTTAGGCTTCCTCCCCTGGACATCTGAGCATAAATGTAGTTTATGTTGCCAAGACTAAGCAGACAATCAGTTCTGACAGATGATCCAGACAGGGTTTGTATTAGAGGCGCAGGAAAACACCATCAGTATTTGCATGGGGAAAAAAAAAATCTACTACAGTTTTTCTCATTTATAATGAAATCAATCCAAGCTTGTATGCAGCCCTGATACATATAAGATATTAAATCTATATTTGAATACATTATTAAAAACCCAAGTGTTTCTCCTAACTGAAAAAATATTAGATACAATATACGGCATTTGTAAAAATGCAGGAGGGGGATTCATCTCATTTAACTTCAAATGTTAACAGTACTTGAATGAACTTCCATTATAATCAACGGAGAGGAACAAGCACTTAATGGATCCTAAGGTGGTTAAGTCAAAAGACCTACATTACATCAGAATAATTGTACCTTAGCAGTGCTGTTAACAGCACCAAAGATGTAAAATTAGGTAGGTGAATCCCACCTTAGATTTATACAATAATATCTTAGAATAGTACTTAGAGAAAATAATAGACCTGTATGTCAGTATCAGCTTTCTTTTCCTCCATGTTTTCTTGGAATCATCTTTTACTCCATTTCAGCCTTCAATAATTGATACAGGTTTGCAGCTTGCACATCTGTGCAGTTGATTTGCTTCATAATTCATATGCATTCACTGATTTGGCAGGAAAGAGTACAATTGAAGTTTTAAGTTCTGGGATAGTTTTGGATGTTGATATTCCATCCACTCTCTGACTGCCCAGATTCCCTTTGGCATCAGTTGTCCAGTCATAACTTCTTTGATTCAGCACAGTGAATTTAGACTGCAATGACTGCCTCCAAATTCCTGCCAACAGTCTGCCTGCAGGGCAAGATGGAACAGATGGTCTTTGCGTGGCAGGATCTTGCTAGAATCAATCTCAGCTCTTTGCCAGAACAGCTAACAAAATTAATTTATATCTGTTGTTGAACTTTTAGGAGGGGATAGAGAACGTGTAGATTCTTACAGTTTCTAAAAGAGATCCATGAATTCTCTTATGCTTACATAAATTCAGAAAAGATCTGCTGGGAATTATGCTCTTTTTGCATATGTATATTTTTAATATAGTTCCAAACTTTCCCTTGCCAGAAAAATATAAACTCTGTTACATTCCAAAGACATACACAGATCTATCAGTGCTTTGAATAGACAATCAATGAATCCGGTGGAACTGACATAGTATAGTTGTCTAGTACCTCTTCCCAATTATTTCTGCTATTAGCAATATGATGTCTATTGTGTCAGTGGGAGACAACTAATACACTATTTAATATTTTGTTGTTAAAACAAAAAAAAATGCTTCAATAACTGATGTTCTTTGTCAAATTAATGTCTCTTCTGGAGAAAAAAAAAAAAGGAATTGCAAAGCAGCAAAATACATGTGGTATATGTAAACATACATACTATTAAGCGCATAGGGTCCTTGTACAACTGGATATTGTAGGCAATGAAAATGGGACTTTTTTCAGGTAGTCTCATATATGATTTTTGAGATAACATGGAGTGTTATAAGGTTGTCCTTTCCTTAATTCTTGTTAGTTTATTATGCTAAATTCTACCTTCAGTTCTGGAAAACTTCAGGAAACAGCTCAGCATCACAGCCATTTTCTCATGCCCCTCAGTCATATGGGAGATAGAATCCAAAGTTTTAAAGTGAGAAAACTCATAGGCTGAGAAAAAAAGCAGCTCACTAGAGAGGTACAGCAAAAGCTGTGTTTACAAGCAAAGCAAAGATTTAATTTACTGCTTCCCACAGGCACTCAGAGATTCAGCCACTTCCAGGAAAGCAGGGCTCATTGTGTGTAATTGTTTCTTGGGAAGACAAGCAATATCATTCCAGATATCCCTCACTTCCTCCTTACTTTCCCCATGTTTTATTGCTGAATATGACATCATATGGTATGGGACATTCCTTTGGTCATTTGGGGTCATCTGTTCTGATACATCCCTTCTCAGCCTCTTGTGCACCCCTAACCCCACACTGTCAGGACAGCGTGAACTGAAGAAAAGCACTTCACTTCAAGATCTGCTCAGCAATAATTAAATCATCTGTGTGATTTTACCACTGTTTTCATCACGAATCCAAAACATAGCATTATATGAACCTCTGCAAAGAAAACTGACCGCATCTCAGCTAATACTAGGACAGTTAAAACTCAATTTTCCAATAGCAAATAAAACAGAATTTGGTGAAGCTGTATATGACCTACTTGTCTGAGAATAAGACTTGAAACAGTATCATTTTCAACTCAGCTTCATGATTGCTATTGTTGAAATCCTGTGATTACTTGATTTCGTGGGCAAGAAGCCAGAGTTCTGAGAAGCAATAATGGAGAAGCATACTGATTTTATTTTTTACTGAATTTATATTAAATTATTTTGACAAAAGCTAGATAGCTTATACAAGCTAGCTTGTATTTGACCTAGAGTTTGAACTGACTCAGCGTCTGAGATTTGTAGTTAAAATACGGTCAAAGTTTCTCTGGGAGATTTCACTGACTGTCCAAAATGGAGTTTATTCAGAATGGACCAAAAATAATTGTCCATTTGGTGCTGTATTAATAAAAATTTAGTTAGAAGTGGTTCTTGCATGGTGTTAGTGTCAACACAACACAGATAAAGATGCTAACTTTTGAATTCTCACTAACTTTTGTAAAGATTCAAACATGAAACTTAAGAATTCCAGCACTAAACTCTTGGTATGTGTGTAATGATGTATCTGCAGATGCAGGATTCAAGGAATGTTTGACGGTTAGCAATTTGTCATTGAACTTACATTTCATATTTTTAGTTAGCATGTTTTTTTTTCCTGTTATTTTGATGAAATTTGGAGCTTTAACAGCTTAGGTGCTAAATAATGTGAAGAAGTTCTCTCCTAGATGAGACACTGACAAAAGCTGGACACTAGTGAGTGTGACTCAGGGGATGAGATGCAATGCTTAAGAACTCTTCAGAGTTCAAAGGAAACTTTTTAATGGATCAGATTATGAAGTTGATAGAATGAGATATATGAGAATTCAGAAAATAGTCATCATTTCATCTTCATGAATTGGGAAAAGATTTAGTCTAATAATCATAAATAACACAATACAAAAGTAACCGTATTTCTTCCTGTATTATTCTAAAAACTACCTAGAGTAGACAATAGGGATTCAGCTTCCCTTGAAGAAGTAATTCTTACATTAATAATAGCTGATACAATGTCTGTGCATATAATTTATTTATGAGCCATGAGACAATTGATGTTCTCACGCTGTCAGTCATATACATGTTGCTTTCATACATAATATCTGCAGGCTTCCACAGTTTATTTTCAGAGTGTAAACTCTGTGCTTTTCCCCAGCGTACCACACAGAACTATCAACTATTATTTGGTTCAAATCACACAGAACCTTAAGGAGATATTAAATGTAGTCATTAATAAAAGCTGATTTATATCCACCAAGTTCTGTATGTTTTTCATGTTAAGAATTGAACTCTTGTAGATGTAACCAATTAAAATGTTACAAAATACCTGATAGGGAAAGGGAGATGATCCAAAGGTTCATCTCTAAGCAGCATTGTTACAAGGTGGAGCAGCAAGGTCTTTCACTAAGATGAGGGACGGTCTGCTCAAACACAATAGCAGTAAGTACAGAAAGAGGGAAAAGAATTTGCTCACTTCAGGAAGACCCATACAATCCTTACATAGGCAGAGATTTCCAGACAGGATATTTTCACCTCCACTGCCAGCCCTTAAATGAGATTTGGGAAGGCTCCCCCCCTTCTGGTCACTCAGCTGCATTGCACGTACCTAAGGTCGCCTGGGTTTGCCCTCCCTTCCCACCAGGTACTCAGTCACTGGGTCAAGCTGTGATTTAGCATTTCTGCTTCAAGTATAAACAGTCTTTCTTTAAGGCTGTGTCAGAGTGCAAATTTAGAGGGAAATGAGAAAAAAAAAAATTAAGAAAGCCAGAGAGAGAATATGATGGTTAAAGAATAACCAGTCATTAGAGTGGTACTAGAATACAGTATGGCCTTAGGAGAATGGGAGCAAAGAACCAAAAGTTCAGGTTACTAGTAAAAGATGCCATGGCATCTGCTGAAAAAAAAATATTTTTTTGAACAAAAATTGTGCATCATATCAACTTTATCCCACTGAAAGGATGCTGGCCTTGAATATAGGATATAGGGTGAAAATAACAGATATTTCTTAACCTGCTGAACATCTGCCAGTTTATCTTATTTACAGAGAAGATGGAAAATTGTAATAAATAAATTATGTTTAAAAAGAAAACCTGTAAGCATGAGAATTTACAACAATAAAAAGGCTTTCATGGTGTAACTTCATTGGGGCAGGATTTATCTATGACTGTTCCAGATTTTTCTGTTCTTTACATTGTTATTTGCTTAGGAGAACTGAGATATATGTTATTGTTGTTCAAATAATATTTAATGCACTGCTCTAATTTATTTTCAGCATCTAGATTTGCTTGAGGTACTTTAATTTGAATCAAATTTTCATTTTAGTTTTCCAGTTTAAGTCCATACCAGCTTGCTGTAGTTTCTTCTGATTGTACTTGGATACTTGGATAGGAAAAAGTTGGATTAATCCCAAATTCTGTCACTTCTACCTACTAATTTTTCTATTTCTGAAGTCAGTACTCTCAAAGAAATTTTTGTATAATTATTCCTAAACTTTTCAAAAATATTTGTCAAAAATTTTGGTAAAATAATAAAAATAATAAAAATCAACATAAGCTCAAACACATGAGGAGGAAAATAGATATCTTTTTAAAAAAAAGTATTTTATTTTGTGTATTTAAAATATTTATTGTTTTGTTTCATGAACAATATGTGAAGCACGGAGTAGTTCATTTCCCTGCCTTTTGCTTCCTTTTGCTCACCTGCTTAACTCAGACAGAGTCTTTCTTCTTAAAACTGTATATATAGTTTCTTTCTCTGTATTTGTGTTCTTTACATGCAATTTAATTCTTAGAACTATCCTTCCACTTTAAGCAATAGCTGAGGAAAGTAAATCAGGTTTGAATTTCTGTATATGAAAACTGAAGGGAAATACCAGTCTGCTTAATCTGTGCTCATTGTTAAAAGTTTGTGCCATATGTAAATCCTACTCATTGCTCCCAGCTTAGTTCACCAAGAAGCGTTTAACTGCAGTAGCAGAACTTGAAAGGAAAAAAACAACATCCAATTAATAGAGATAACTGTGCTGTGGAACAAAAACACGACGAGTACAAATAAAGGAAAATGAAACTGCAGGGTTTTTGGAGGTTTATGAAAGTAAAATCAGGAAATTTCACATAAAAAGTATTTGGTTGGGACAATGAAACATAATCAAATGAAAAATGTGTTTACCTTGAAGAAGGAACAAAAGAAGATGGAAAAAAATATTCTATAATATACAGAAATTTTCTGGATGACCAATTGTTGGCATAAACAGAACAAGGAAAAAAGTCTAATTAAATCCATCTGCTGTAGAAGTGAAAGGGAAGAAGTTCCACTTAATTCCTTTCAACTGTGGAAATTTCAAAAATAATTATACTTAATGCTGAAGCAGGCATCTTATAAATAAACAAATAAATAATAAATAAATGGAAACAAGGGGATTTACATATAAAAGGGCTTTCAGTTTTTCAATCTGCTTAGTAAAAAAAAAAAAAAACAAAAAAAAACACTTAGAAACAAATAAACCATTTTGTATCAGCTTAGAATAAAAATACTGCAAATGCCTGCTCTATATGGGGAAAATCCGACATCTCTGTGTGTAAGTAAGGGTAGTTTTTATGTGCAAGTGCAGCTTCACAGAAACTAACTGCATGGAGTCTTCATATGGGTAGTCTTATTGAAAATATGCATCCTTCACTCTGAGTATACTAGAAGATATTACGCTAGCATTACCACAACAAATCTGGCAACATATTAGCTTATGTATATTGGCTGACACTGATATAAGTTAGCAGAAACTGTGGTGTGGTAGGTTAAATCACACCTGCAGATTACCAGTGAGTTAAAATAATTGGCCATATTAGCTCATTGCAAGACAAATGTTGCTGCTGTGCCAGGATGCTGATAATTTAAGTACAGCATATAGAATGGCCAATAGCTATGGGAAGGAAAGCCAAACAATGTGATGCTGAGCTGTGATTATCACCATAAAAATGAAAGTACTAAAGATGGACCATTTTGAAGTCAGTCACAATATGTCCACTAAGACCTTTTATCTATAACTTGATCTTGTATAATCTCCGTAAAAATGTGAACAAAGAGGAGAATAATGGAGAAATATAAAATCAAGTTTCAGAAAGCTGTTAGATTTGACTTCTCTACTTATGCAAATATTTTACAGACCGGTGAATTTTTTTCAAAGGTTTACTGTAGAAGATGGCAAATAAGCCATGCAATATTCAGCTACTGTCAGGTGTGTGGATCAAGGCTCATCAGTGAGGACAAAGCTGACAAAAGTCACTGACAGAAGTCAACTGACTGTCAACTGACAGAAGTCACTCCAAAATTAATACCTCCTATTTATCTCCACTGTAACAGATAAAAAAAGCACAATAACGCCATTTGACAGAGTAAATTTTCTGCTACAAAAAATCATTTTTTAACATTGTCACCACCATTAGCTATGCATTTTAGCCAGCAATGAACAAGAGCCTGCATGCTGCACTAACAAATTTCTGCACAGCCATCCAGAACGTGGCTTGTCTTTCGCATAGATGTCACCACTGTTGAAATGCACCACCCAAAACCTCACTGTACTCATATCCACTGTTTGGTCTCCACATACATTCAGCAAGCATTGGTGAATGTGGGAGTGCCATATTTTTCTCATGAAGGAACCCAGTGACAGACTTCTGCTTCATATGCAATTCCATGTCAGATGCCATTTTGTCAGAGTCCCTCTTTTGCCATCTGCCACACAGCAACTGAGAGTTAATGGTGGTGCAAAAGAAGAAAGATGGAAGGAGGGAACAACAGGCAGTAAGGAGTAAGGACAGCAGTAAGGACACGGGCAAGTATATCACACAAAGGAAACATGAATTTGTGACATACTAGCCAAACAGGTCTAACCTACAGACATTTCTTAAATAGCATAATATTGAATGATATATCTTTAACAAGAAGTAGAATTCTAAGTATTCTGTGTAGGAATACAGTATAATTGTTATATTTTATGTCTAAGTAATGAAGGCTGGATATAAAAAAGTAATAAAGTACTGTCCTTTTGAAGATGAAAGGTACAAAATTCCTAGCTATCAAGATGGGAAATTTCAATTTAAAGTGATAAAAAGTCTTCTCCCAATTTTTCTTTCTTAATAACTAATACTTAAATCATTTGATTATTTTCTTTATTTGCCTTTTAATTGAGTTCCAAGCAGAGTACTTTTCATACATATTGCATTTGCACAGATTTGATACTCTTTTGGAGACTGATATACGTGGCAACTAGAGCTGAAAAGTCACATTGAAACATTGCCGATGTTTCTTCAAGGAGTAATTTCACATGTCATTTAAAAATTTAAAAAAGCAAAGTGATAGCTTAATTCCTCAGAGTGAATATAAGCCAAATGATATAGTGAAAATGTTGGCATCAGAGTGAATACCAAACAAACAACAGGTGAAAATCCGAATATTTCAAATGCAAACACATTTTTATAACTACAAAAGCTGAAGATAAAAGCAATGTGAGCATACAAACCTTCACATCCTTAGAATAAAGCTCCAAGAATCTGTATGTTGCAAGTAGCATGTCCATTCTTCAATGATTTGTGTCAGAAGTGGCTGAAATACCAACCAAATTCTTTATAACTAACATAATCCAAATGTCTGGTGCAAGTCCTCAACTATCTTTGCTCTAATATTCATTTACAGGCTCCTTTTAAAGTTCCTGAACTCATTTATTCAAACAAGATTTATAAATTTGCTCCTTTTTAAGGTGTTATAAACAAATTAGGGCAAGGCAATGCATAGGTATTTTCTTTACTGATCTGAATGTGTTGGATTTATGTGGGGTTTTTTTGTTTTGCTTTGTTTTGTTTTCCTAATGAGTACAGGGATGTTCTTGTGATCATGGTACTAATCACTGTTCTTATTAAAGACAGTGCAAAAAGGAACTTTTAATTCTGCAGTTCAAGACAAGAAAATTACACCAAGAACCATGAAGTATTGACTAATGTAAGGAAGCAAAAATGCTGACAAAACTCCACATATAATTCTCTGTTTCCTCACCTCAGGCTATTTCTTTGATGAAGCAGAAGTCAGATTTCTGTCTTTTGGGGGCTTTCAGAAGCATTATATTGAATTAAACCTCAAGGCTATTCCATCTAAAATCCAGAATTAAGATTTCAATAGTGCTCAGTCAATGTTGTAAAGAGAGTTTCTTGTAGGCATATGTGTAAGGCACGCAGGAAACAGAGCTGATTAAGTTTGATACAAAAACTATTAGGCATTTATTGGCATTCCCTATGCTTTGGGGGTTTTGAACCAAGGTACAGTACAACACTTTCACTGATATTTAGTAGATGCAAGAATATATATACTTTTTTCTTCTTTCCCACATTTGGTGTGTATGTCAAGGTTCTGACAGCAGGTGTTGCCAGCTCCAACAGCCCCACTGGAGAGCACAACTGGGCCCAGCAGCCAAGATGATAGCACATCAATGGTAACTTGTGGAACAATGGTAACAAGGAAAGGGGAACATTTTAGTCAAAGCACTTAGATGGCAGCTATTGTGCCATTACCAGTAACAATCTGTATCATTTTTAGCTTTCTGTTTTATCCTCAAGATAATCATAATGGAACATAAGCATTATCCCAATGTAAGTCTATTTTACTAAGTAAAGATGCAGTAATGCTTACCTTTATGCAAAATGACATATTTGTTGAAATGTAGGCTTCCTGGATAAAAACAAACAAAGCAGCTCTTGCTACTACGTGAAGTAGTCATTGAATTAAGAGATCTTTAGCTTCCAAGTATATATCCTTCCTAAGTTAAACCCCAGTATGGGCTCAAGCAGAGCCTCTGGTTCATCTGAGTATTGAAAGTTTGTACACCATCAAGTGTACCAAGACAGCCTGTTGTAGGCATCCTACTCTCACAGACAGGTAGAAAGATAGTAGAAAGAGCACTGAATATAATTAGCTTGCTCAAGGCAGTCTACATAGTTTTTACATCCTTTTGACAGTCTCCTACAATGTCCTTGTTTTGAAAAGTGTGGGATAGATGACTGGATGGTGAGGTGGATTGAGAACTGATTGACTGACAGAGCTCAAAGGTTATCATCAATGTTACAGTCTGGCTGAAGGTCTATAACTAGTGCTGTTCCCCAGGAGTTGATGCTGAGCCCTCTCTTGTCTAACATCAATCTGGATGAAGGGATAGAGTCCAACATCAGCAAGTTTGCTGATAATACAAAGCTAGGAGGAGTGGCTGATACACTGGAAGGCAGTCCTACCATTCAGCAAGACCTGGACAGGCTGGAGAGTTGGACAGGAAGGAGCCTGATGAGATTCATCAAGAGGAAGTGTGGAGTTTTGTACCTGGTGAAAATTAATCACATATATCTGTACAGGTTAGGAGATGACTGGAGATGCTGGAGAGGAGCTCTGTGGAAGGCAGAAGGACCTGGATGTTCTGGTGGATAACAAGTTGGCCAGCAGTGTGCCCTGGGGCCAAGAAGGCCAGTGGCATCCTGAGGTGCATTAAAATGAGTGTGGCTGGCAGGTCAAAGGAGGTGATCCTCCCCCTCTACTCTGCCCTTGTGGGGTCAAATTTAGAATACTGTGTGCACTTCTCGGGCCCCCAAAACAAAAAAGACAGGGATCTCCCTAGAATGAGTTTAGTGGAGGGCCACAGAAATGGTTGAAGGCCTGGAAGCATCTCTCATATGAAGAAAGGCTGAGTAACTTGGGTCTGTTCAGCCTGGGGAAAAGAAGACTTGAGAGGAAATCTGATTGTTTATACATATCTAAAGGGATTTGGGAGGCAAATGGATGAAGCCATGCTCTTCTTGGTTGTGCATAGCAATAGGCCTAACAGTTGAACATAGGAAGGGCGTGGAGCACTTAAACAGGTTGCCCAGAGAGGTTGCAGAGTCTCCTTCTAAGCAGATAATCAAGACCTGTCTAGATGGCTTCGTGTGTGATCTATTGTAGGGAGCCTGTTCAGCATGGGTGTTGGACTTGATAATCTCTTGAGGCCCCTTCCAACCCCTGCAATTCTATGATTCTGTAACTCTGTGATCCTCTTCTTGCACATCATTTCTTGGGAATGTGTGTGTGGTATCTTGTAACAGAGAGAGTGATGCAGGTAAGAAACAAACAGTGCAGATTTTTATCTTCTTGGGCCACAGCAAAGCACAGAATCTGCTGACTCTGACAGGCTACATAGATGCATAATTAACATTTTTTATCCACACTATAGAGCAGACCAGTGTCAGTATTCCCAAATTCCATAACCACTGCAGGCACTGGCCCCTGATGCAACAGAAATATTTACTCGAGATGAATGGACAGCAATTGATTAAAAAAAAAAAAACAACATGAACAAATATCTGTAGAGCTTCCGTAACTTTTTTTTTTTTATTCTTTTATTTTATTTTAATTAAACTCAAAGTGAATCAAGATGTGGAAAATTCTTAGTGGTTACTAATTGAGACTGAGATTTTAAGTTAAATATTGGAGATTACATATAAATTATGTAGGCTATTTGTAGGACACCAGAAATAACTAAGAGCTATATATTTCTTTATGCTGGTTCAAGATGGAAGAAGCAATGCCAAAATATCACCAGCAGATCTACTTTCAGAGAACTTCAGGTCAGGAAGTTGCTTTGCTCTGAAGGATGCCAAAGTCATTCCTACTCTAAATCATCTTCCTAGTGTCATATCAAGTGTGAATTTAATCTGTTCAAATATGAATTTGATACTATGCTATCTCTATATGCAAAGCAAGGGAGAAATATTTAAAGTAGTGATAATTTAATGTATTCATTTCTTTAGATTGCTTAAATATTCATACACCCAAAGCTCTGGGTGCACATACAAAATATTAATAGAAAATCCAGGAACATAATGAAGTCATATGATATATGTCTCAGAGCTACTTTGTCAGAGGGAAACTGCTGCATTGTAAAAGCTGTATTGCTCTCCAGAGTTGTTTGATTTTTTCCTTCTTTTTCTTTGACCCAGATGTTACTAGAAAACTTTAGGAATAAAATTTTGATTTTTAGAATACTGTTTGTAACATATAATAGAGAAATAAAAGAGAAAAAGAAGAGGGAGAGGGAGAAGGAGAGAGAAGGATAAAGAGAAGGATTGGGAGAGAGTACAAGGGAAAGGAAAAGGAGAAAAGGAAGCAGAAAAAAGAAAGATGAAGGGAAGAAAAAGAAACTGAAAATAGCAAAAGAAATGGAAACAACAAAAGAAATGAGGAAAAGGAAAAGGAGAAGGAAAAGAGACAAAAAGTGGGAAAAAAAGAAAAAGAAAAAAATAAGAGAGAAGAAAAAGAATAGAAAAAGAAAGAAAAAAAAAGGAACAAAGAAAAGAGAAAAATACTAAAGAACAAAATCAAGAGCAAAAAAAAAAAGAAACAAGTGTATGTACTTGTTCAATATAATTACCAGGACAAAAATGTGTATTCTAAAATTGGTTACTAGGCTAGAGCTTTATGGTCCATTAGGCTTCTTCAAAGCAAAACACATATTTATTTGAAAAGCTTTCAATCAGGAAATTTGAAAACTGTTTACCATCTCAAGCCTCCTCAAAAAAAACTTCATCTGACCTGATGAGACAAATCAGGACCACAGTGGTGATTTAATGGAGCAATCAGCAACATGTCAAATCTGATTGATGTGTCCCTTTGGAAACATGACAGGTGATTTGATCCCCACCAGCACAGACAAATCTTCCCCAGAAGACGTTATTGCTAACACAAGCTGTGGAAAGATTTTTTGTCAACTGCTTTTTATTTTGCCCTTGAATTGAGGTGATTTTTTGTTGTTCAACCCCTTTGCTTCAACTTAATTTGAATAGTATTGTCCTGACCTGAAGATGTTATTTATGACAGAACATAGTTCTTACTTTTCAAAATGTCAGATGCTTTATCAGCTGCTAAAAATTATTTCTCTGCTAAAGCTAACTTAAGAGAGTAATAAATGCAGTTTTCACAAAACACCAGTTCTATTGGCTATAAATGTACTGTAAAACAATGAAATTCACAGTATGAACCATAGTTATCTTCTTTCTTTGCTTTTAAGTGAGTTAATATGGAGCAATTTTAAAGAAAGGTAGGGAGCAGACAACAGGCATAATTTGATTGCTCATTTTATTTCAATACATACAAATTTTATGCAAAATGATGATTTAATTTTATAAAGTATATGTATTTGAAAGCTTTGTTAAAGTGTCATAAAAATTGCATCTTTAGTTCATATCATGGGAACTCTACATGAATAGCCTTAATGCTTCCAGTTCTGTTTAAAATGTCTCTGTTCTCCTAGCTTTACAGTCTATTCACAGCCTTACACACACAAGTTGATTTTATCAATAAGGTCTTATTGTATCAGGCTTCAAATATATGGTGGTCCTGTGTGTATTATTAGATGTCTTCCCTGTTGTGGTCAGGGATACAGATGGCATTATCAATATTTTACATTATAAGATTATATTCAGTTACTTATAATTAGGAACTTAGAGTACACTGTTCCTGTAATTCTGGGTGCATCACAAAAAAAGTGCAAATGAGCAGTTTGTGAACATACACCTTGCTCAACAAAGAACAAAGAAGGTAGCCTGACTTCTCTCTGTCAGGGCAACTTGGTTTAGCTCTGCAGCTTGCTGTGATGGAGCTGAGGGAGATTTCAGGAGTGCAGAGATAAAGTGATCATCACATCTGCATTCTTTCTTGCACTGCTGCCTGCTCAATCCAATGCTGTGGGGCCTGGGAGAAACAGCATGTTGCCAGCACACCAAGCAAACACTCTTCACTAAGGCTCATCCAGGAGGATGATTTTGTCTTCTGTACTGGGGCTTGTGTAACAAACACTGGACAGTACAAAGGTGGAGCCATCTTTTGTTCCTTAGCCTTTCAAGGTGCTCTGTGTGCTTTTTCAGCTGCAACCAATAGTCAGGAGCATTAGTTACAGGTACATGAACTGGAGTGTGATGGATAATGGATGTGAGTGGGTAGGTAAAATGATAGATTGACAGACTTGCAACTGAAAGGAAAAAAAACAACCAGTTTAATATACAAATTTTATTTATATAAATGCTTCTCCACATTAGATTTCCAAGTAATTTCCATTAAAAGGTATAAGTTGGTAAGGCAAATTAGAAAGAGAAAGCAGAATATAATTTCTTCTACAAAAACTTAGGTCTGTGTGTTGGTGTTTATTTTTCTTTGTGAAGCATAAAAAAGTCTGTTTAACCTCTGATCAGCTGAATAAGGTAATTATTTGCCATGCATTAGCAGTAATATGAAATTTCATATAAAGTATGCGTGATCTGAATCAAGAGCGTGTAAGGTCATTTATTTTTAATGATGTCAGTTCATAATTAAAATCAACACAAGGGGTTTATTTTTGGAGGATGGAAGCTAATCTTTAAATGAGCTAGTTACAGATCCTATGTCCAACCCCAGTCTGACTGCTTTATTAAAATGTATTTGGTGTGCTTCTCTAACAAAAATCAATTTTAACACCTTTCTGCAAACAAATTCCTTCCTGTTAGAACCATTTTCATTTGTAATTATAAAATCATCAGTGTAACGAGATACAATTGGAGTTTGAAGAGTATAGTTTATTTTTTAATTACTGTTAATGAATAATTGAAATTATATTAATGAAAATAAATTTGAATTTATGATATTTTCTTTTCTTAAAGAAATCCATTTATAAAATGCTCATCACAAGAATACCTGTACATGTTCCACACTTTGAATTTGTCATTAAATAGCCCAAGCAGAAACTAAAAACAATTACTGTATATTTTAGTTATCTCCTAGATTATGTGCATATGTATTTGGCCGTTTGGATGCCTACAGTGAAATTGAGACTCAATTAAATTGAAGACAAAATTTCTAGTGATGTCAAGAGGTCAATATTTCACCTATGAAACTGGTGAAACTGAAACTATGCACAGCATAATCAACCAAGAAGATCTTTGAGAAGAAACATTGCTTTCATGTTCTTCAGCTCCAATCTGAAATATAACGATTACCCTTAACTCTGATTAGCTTCCATATACTCTGAGGGTGTTCAGTATTTTCTCAGCAGCTTCCTAATAGTACAGCACAGCCTGAAACTAATATTGTATTAAAGGTACATGCAAGGCTCTTGCTGGCTCTGTGTTCATGAGATTCCATTTTCTCCTTTCAGCCTTGAGGCCAAAGTCTCAGCTGTTGAAGCTATTGGAAGTCATTCTTTGATGATGACTGGAAAATGCTGTAAGAGATTTGTCTGACCTAGCTTTATCCATCCAAAAGTTGAGCATTTAATCTGAGTTTTAATAAATTTTAACTTCAACTATTACATTTTTTTTACACAGTAATCAAAAACCGGGGTGATCTAGACATTTGTCTTTTTGTACGCTGACCGAAGAGAAACAGTTACTTTATATGACTCATTTTAGATATCCTCACTTGTATCCATCCGGAAAGTAACTAAAACTTCCAAATTAGTCAAAATTCAGTTGTGAGGTTTCCAGGTTTCCTAGGATCAGTGTCAGATATCCAAAGTTATGTGGTCTGCAATAAACACTACTCTGCAGGCACTGAGGTGTGCCATTCAGGCAGACTTACCAGTGGGCAGGATTGTGGTATTTGGAAATACGAGGAACATTCAGGATGTTGAACTTAGTGAACTAAGATAGAAATTGTATGTATATTCCTTTACATTGGATATTCTAACCACACAGTCAGGAAGTGGCTTGAAGGTAGAGCTCAACAAGTTGTATTTAGTGAGGCTACATCTGTAGCAGTGTTCCAGAGGGCTCAATTCAAGGGCCAATCCTGTTCAGCATTTTATCAACAATATTGATACTGGAGTGGAATGCACCCTTAGCAAGCTTACTGAGGTAAGGATGTTGATTCTCTAGAGAGACAAGAGTCCTTGTAGAGAAATCTAGACACTCCGGAGCACTGGGTAATCATCAACAGCATGAAGTTCAGCAATGGAAATTGTTGGGTTCTGCACCTGGGATGGAGAAGTGTTGGACAGGCACATACTGGGAGATGGGTGGCTGAAGACCAGATCAGCAGAAAAGGATCTTGGCATACTGGAGCCAGCAGGCTTAACATGAGCCAGCAGTGTGCCTGGCAGAAGGCAAATCACACTTTGAAATGCATTAAACACAGAACACACATCTAGTCAAAACATATTTCTCTCAAAACATATTCTCCTGCTTTATTTAACATTGGTGTAGCCTCTACTTGAATATTGAGAGTAGTTCTAGAAACCACAATAAAAAAAGGATATTAAGTGACTTGAAAGTATCCAGAAGAGGGCAACAAAGCTGCTAAAAGGCTGAGAGGCAACTTCATTACTGTCTGCAGCTCCCTGAGGAAGGTAGCAGAGAGGGTGGTGACAGGCTCTGCTTCCTGCTAACCAATGACAGATCATGTGGAAATGGCACAAAGTTGTGCCAGAGGAGGTTCAGACTAGACATTGAGAAAAATTTCTTTACCATGACAATGGTCAAACACAAGAAAAAGATTCCTGGAGAGATGGTTGGTGTTATGTATCAGTGTTCAAGAGGCATTTGGATATCGCCATCAGTAATATGCTTTAACATTTTCTTAGCCTTGAAGAAGTCAAACAGTTGGACTTCACGGTCTTTGAATTTCCCTTCCAACAGAACTATTTTGTTCAATCCTGTTAGCCCTCTATGATGGAATAACAGCATTGGTTGACAAAGGAAGAGCAACTGATGTCTTTTACCTGGACTTGTGCCAGGCCTTTGATATGGTCCCATACCACATTCTTATGTCTAAATAGGATAACTATGGATTTGAAGGCTGAACTACTGGGTTGGTAAAGAATTAATTGGATGGTTGCAGCAAGAGTTGTGGTGTTCAGGTGGAGGCCAGTCTCAAGTGTTGTTTTCCAGTGGTACACCTTGGATCTGGTACTCTTCAACATCTGTATCAATGACATAGATCAAGTGTATCCTCTGCAAGATTGCTAATGACACCAAGCTGAATGATGCAGTTGGCACAAGAGAAGGAAGAAACGCCTTTCAGAGTGACCTGGACAAGCTTGAAAAGTAGGCTTAATGTGAATGTAATGAGATTCAACAAAACCAAGTGCAAGGTCTTGCTCTTGGTTTGATGCAATCCCAGATATGAATACAGACTGGGAGAAGAACTCATTGAGAGCAGCCCTGTGCAGAAGGACTTGGGAGTCTTGGTGGATGAAAAACTATTTGTGAGCCAGCAGTGTGCACTTTCAGTCCAAAAGGCCTACTGTGTTCTGGGCTGCATCAGAAAAGGTGTGGCCAGAAGGGAGAGGGAGGTGATTGTCTTCTTCTACTCTGCTCTTGTGAAGACCCTCCTGGTTTATTGTGTTCAGACCTGGGGCCCCTAGTACAGGACGGATGCAGAACTGTTTAACAGGTCCAGAGGAGGGTCACAAAGATTATCAAAGGGACAGAGCACCTCTCCTATGAAGAAAGATTGAGATAGTTGGGCTTGTTTAGCTTGGAGAAGAGAAGTTCTCATTGTGGCCTTCCAGCACTTGCAGGGATTTTATAAATAGAAAGGGGAATGACTTTTTACGCTAATGGTGCTAGAACAAAGAGGAATGGCATTAAACTATAAAGGGAAAATTAGGTTGGATGCTGGGAAGAAATTCTTTACTTGGGGGATGGTGAAGCACTGGAACAGGTTGCCCAGCGAAGCTGCGGATGCCCCAGTTGTGGAGATGTTCAAGATCACCTATGATCATTGGATGGGGCCATGGGCAGCCTGATCTAGTGTTTGGCTACCCTGCCCATGTCAGGGGGGTTGGAACTAGGTGATCTTTCAAGTCCCTTTCAATCTAAGCCATTTTATGTTTCGACTCTTATTTCTATTCCTATTCTATTCTATACCTTCCTCACAATTTTGGTATTGATGGCTTTTCCAAATATAAGGATAAACAAAAAGAATTTCATAAAGAATTTCATTTGTACTTCTCATAAGATATTCTCCTTGGACACACATAGTTAAAATGTGTCTTGTTATATGTAACATCTCAGAGAGATTTAGTTAAGGTGCATGTGTTGCTGTAACAGCATCACCTGATAGGAAAACATAAAACAAGAAAATAACAATGAGTGACAATCTGGCTGCTTGTATTTATGTCCATATGTTAGGCTTACTCAAAAAAAAAAAAATCTTAGTGTGCCAGTTAGAAATAGTTAGCAATCACAGTTGGGTAGAAAAATAATCATGAAGCATCTTAAATTTATACTAGGTAAGGAAAGTAATTTATCAAGTTGATGGCAAGAAATAGATCCAGAAATCAGTTTGTCTTATCATTCTTCAGAGTGCAAGGAGACATTTCTTCCTTCAAGGTTATGATATGCCATATGTCTTTCTCCATAGGTTTGCCAAAAGTCACTTAATACCATATGTCCTAAACCACTTGTTTTTCGAGTAGTAGCTCAGCTTTAGTAGGCAGTATCTGATGAAAATATTCAGGAAATGATAATATTTGTGCTTTTCTACTATGAGACACTCAATTTTTTGGTGCAAGTTACCATGAGAGGTATGTATATTTTAATCCTTAATACTGACTTCTCATTAAGACAATTTTAATAGTCACATGCATTGTTCAACTTCCCCCAGCACTCTCAGCTGATAGGATAGGTTCTTTGGTATAAGCAGGAGGACGCTAACCCAAACAGGCCAATCCATCTTTCCCTAACAAAAATATTAAAACATAAGAGTGCAGAGAAACACTGCCAAAACAGTGTTTCAGAAGTGGTGTATAATCACAAAATATTTGCCAGTGTACTGAATGGGGTGAGGGGTAAGCATCCCTCATTTCTGATTCTTCCCTTCTTCCTTACAGCTGTAAGATAACTGGCTTTTCAAACAGTTTCTTCAAAATTCATAAATATCAATCTTTTTAGAAAAAAAAAAGATTATACACCACTGCATAAGGTACATAATCCTTTGAGAAAGACGTTAACATAGGACAAAAGTAGTGCAGCAGATCAAGTATCATTTTATACTCTTCCCATTAAGTTTACATCTCTGTTTCTCAAGAGTCTAAAGGTGAGGTTTGTGGAAGCATGAAGCACGTTAGAGGAAGAATATTGTTAAATACTGTTAAAAATCACGGAACTTTGCCTTGAAAGTTATGATATTTGAGTATATGTTTTGTTCTAAATTTTTATATTGGTTATTTTAAGTTCTACTGCATTTCATAATTATACATTTAGATAATTTTTTGCGTAAATATTTGTTGAAATAGCATCTAACAAAAAAAGATTTCTTTAAAAGACATATGACAAAAATACAGGTACTGATAAATACAGCTATTGCAGTTGCCCATGATCTAATAATGAGAACACAAGAAAGATTTCCACTAATTCGTACATTAAACTAACTCCTTATCTAGTTTAGGAAGATCAGTTTTAGTCTAAATTTGAAAAAAGGGTTGAGATGTTACTTATCTCTTGTGTAGGATGCTATATGGAATAGTTAGTTAATGTTTGTTTAGCTCTTTGAAAATCGAGAGCTCTGTTTAGTACTGAGTACCACTTTCATGAAGAAAGATATGGTAAGTGTTAGTAAATGGCAGTGCTGTTGCAACATAGATGTTCATTTTTTGAGTTACAAAATCACTCCTTCCCTCTCATTTGAGATCTCACAGCATCCACAGTGCTGTCTCTGTAGGGGATGAAAGCAGCAGGCACATGTGGCTATTCCCGTTCTAGAGCAAAGCTTAACTTAGATAACCTCAAACTTCATAAAAATGCAGAAAGCCAAATACTGATCACATGCTCTCATCAGGCAGTGATCAGAGTATCTGGAGAGAATGAAATTGTGATTTCAATTCTGACGCCATTTTAACTCATTCTCATGTACTTTTGTTCTATGATTACATGCAATCAGCTGTTTGGGCAGGACTGAAAATATCACATTTGTGCTCTCCGGTTTTGTCTTGTTCTGCATAAAGAGCAGCTATAGTAAATAAATAAATAAATAAATAAATAAATAAGAAAAAAAATTATTTCAGGCTGTATTATTCCTTTTTGAGCTGAAACACAATTTATTGAATTACACCCCAAAGAAAACACTATGATGAGAGTTGGAGCCTGCTAAATAATAGCTTTGTACTGAATGTGTGGTCAACATATGCTGTTTTAGCCCCTGCCCAAGAACTGCAGTTTTCAGTGTCACACAGTGATTTTATTTATTGATTGTAGCTGTGATTCAATTCTTTATGAAAACATGAGAATTTAGGTCCCTTTATGAATGGAGGGCCCCATTATTAAAATCAGTGGCATCATAGTCAATATGGAGACACATAGGGACTTGCTTAACCAGCTCCTGGGTGCTTATTTAATTGATTTTTTGAATTCCCTGACTGCACTGACTAGATTTTCACTGATTATAACATCAGTGTTAAAACATCCACTGCACTTTACACTGCACTTTACCTGGAAGTAAACGTGTAAATCTCAAACATTTTTTTCCTAAGACCACAAATCTGTAAACTGAGGTGATGGCAGATCCCACTAGACTTAAGACACTGCTTCAGCATGATAAGATGCCAATACTGGGAAAAACAGTCTTAAAAGTACGTTGAGTTAAAAATCTAACTAAACCTCTAGTTGAAAATACAAGACTGCAAAAAATAAAAATAAAAATAAATTAAAAAATCCATAGAAATTGCAAATAGATCAGACAATAAAACGTATTTATCTTTTAAGGCTTAAGAAGAAGACTGTGCATGCACAAAAATTGAATCTGGCATCCTGCTGCTTTATGGCACTCATAAAGCTGCAGTGAAGGAGTGAAGCTTGCCTGGAATTGTTTACCACTGACATATAATTGGCAATCATAGATAAGTACAACTTTGCACAAACATTACAAGTCTCTATACCTAACTATGACAGGAGAAAAAATATTTAATTCTACCTGCTGGTGAAGAAAGAAACATATGGTCTGTGTAATGGTGCCATTTGGCAGTTTCATGCAGCCAGGTAATGTATTTAGGACCAAGTCATGAAAACTATTTCTAATATCAGGGTAGGAAATTCTTGGTAATTAGCAAGTCCAAGACAGATTAAGAATTTTTGTAGAAAACTGTTTTATCATGAACCCTTTGTTTATAATTCTGACTTAAATATTAGTTTATCTTTGGGTCCCTACAGTGGAACTGACAGAATGCCACAATCTTTAATACGTACTCAGATTCCATACTTCACCAGTAACTCCAATGAGATTACTTCCAGTGCTACTTCTCTGGGACTAAAAGAGTTCAAATAAGAGTCAAAGGCTGAAAATTCACATGATGGAAAGCAGTGTTTATCATCTGCAGTTAAGTGCTCCATATATTCAGTTTGGAAGGGAGGCATTGTGAGGACAGATATAGTTGGCAGAATGGAAAGCCTTCTGACATGGAGAGAAAGAACAGAACATAAAGTTAAATAGAGATGTTTTAGTTAAAGAGTAGCACCATGACATAGCATCAGTAGATCAATTTTCATTCCATTTGACCTAACAGATATGATAGTGTTTGAGTTGTCTCTAGTAGTTTATGACATAAATCAAAAAAGATAGCTTCAGGATTACTTCATCCAAAGCTGTGGTTTATAGAAATTTCAGAAACAATTTCAAATTTCTCTGCAGTACTGAAATTATCAATGTGTTTTTTTGCTGGTCCAGGCAATCTTAATTTATCCTCAAGCTTTCACAGGCTGAGAACTGTGCGATCCTCCATTTCTCTGTTTCCCTCACTGGTTTTTGTGAGAATCAGCATTTTTTCTTTTAGTTTATCATCAAGAACTGTCCTGTAATGCTGTACTGACAGCAGGAACAGATGTCAAACTATAATCTGAATTGTTCTGCTTCGGACTTGCAGATGTGGGATCAGGAAAGCCAAGACGCAGGCGAAACTAAACTTGGCGAGGGATGTGAAAAACAATAGGAAGATTTTCTACAAGTACATTGGCCAGAAGAGACAGGCCACAGTGAGTGTACCTCCTTTGGTAAATGTAAAAGGAGAACTTGCTTCAACAGACAAAGAAAAGGCTGAGGTACTGAATGAGTTCTTTGCCTTTATCTTCACTGGCAGCCAGGATTCCAGTACTTCTCACGTCCCTGAGCCCTGCATCCCTAAACCTCTAGGTGGCAACAGGGGTGGTAAATCCTCCCCCTTCCCCCCCATGAAGACAGAGAAGGTCCAAGATGGCATCATGAGGCTGAATGCGTACAAGTCTATGGGGCCGGATGGCGTGCATCCCAGGATTCCGAAGGAGCTGGCTGAGATGGTTGCCGAGCTGCTCTTTATCATATTTGAAAAGTTGTGGCTGTCACGTGAAGTCCCAGATGACTGGAGGAAGGGTCACGTCACTCCCATTTACAAGAAAGGGAGCAAGGAGGACCCAGGGAATTACAAGCCTGTGAGTCTCATCTCTGTGCCTGGAAAGATCATGGAACAGATCATTCTGGATGACATGCTTGATCACATGAGGAATGGGCATGTGATCCAAGACAGCCAGCACGGCTTCACCAGGGGGAGGTCATGTTTAACCAATCTGGTGGCCTTCTATGATGGAGTGACAGCATCGGTGGACAAGGGAAAGGTGACTGATGTCATTTACCTGGACTTGAGTAAGGCCTTTGACATGATCCCCCACCACATCCTTATCTCCAAATTGGAGGGATGTGGATTTGATGGGTGGAGCACTCAATGGATAAGAAACTGGTTGAAAGGCCGCAGACAGAGGGTGGTCATCAAAGGCTCTATGTCCAGGTGGAGGCCGGTAAAGAGCAGCATCCTCCAGGGGTCTGTCTTGAGACCGGTGCTCTTTAACATCTTTATCAATGACATCGATGACAGAACCGAGTGCACTCCCAGCAAGTTCACTGATGACAGCAAGCTGAGTAGTGCGGTTGACATGGTTGAAGGAAGGGGTGCCATTCAGAGAGACCTCAACAGGCTTGAAAGGTGGGCCTGGGTGAACCTGATGAGGTTCAACATGGCAAAGTGCAAGGTTTTGCACTTCGTCCAGGGGAATCTCAGGCATCCATAGAGACTGGAAGGGGCGGTCCTCGAGAGCAGCCCTGTGGAGAAGGACCGGGGGGTCTTGATGGATGAAAAGTTTAATATGAGCCGGCAATGTGCTCCATCAGAAGAGGGGTGGCCAGCAGGGGCAGGGAGGTGATTGTCCGCCCTCTACTTTGCTCTTGTGAGGCCCCATCTGGAGTACTGCATCCAAGTGTGGAGCCCCAGGTATAAAAAAGACAGGGAGCTGTTGGAGAGGGTCCAGAGGAGAGGCACAAAGATGACCAGGGGACTGAAGCACCTCCCCTACAAAGACAGGCTGAGGGAGCTGGGCTTGTTCAGCCTGGAGAAAAGAAGGCTGACCTCTTTTGGGTGACCTCATTGCAGCATTTCAATACTTAAATGGAGCAGAGGAGGGGAATCAACTTTTTGAAAGAGTTGATAACAGCAGGACAAGGGGAAATGGTTTTAAGTTGAGGGAGGGGAGATTTAGATTGGATGTCAGGGGGAAATTCCTTACAGAGAGAGTGGTGAGGTGCTGGAACAGGCTACTCAGAGAGGTTGCGGATGCCCCATCCCTGGAGGTGTTCAGGGGCAGATTGGATGGGGCCTTGGGCAGCCTGGTCTGGTATTAAATGTGGAGGTTGGCGGCCCTGCATGCGGTCGGGGATTTGGAGATTCATGATCCATGAGGTCCCTTCCAGCCCTGGTCATTCTGTGATTCTGTGACTACTTCCAAAATGATTTATCTGAATAAACGATTGCTTTCCTAACCCAACGTGGTTCTTTAAGGTTGCAAGTCTTTGTCACCAACAAAGCCATAACTATCAAATAAACATAGGCAGAGAACAATGACAAAGATAAAGCAACACCTCTTCCCCCTCCTGTTTGCTGTAGATACTACTGGTGACAATAATATGTATGAGAAATTGAATTGCTCTGCCTTGTTGTTTTTGATGTTGTTGGTTTGCTAGGTTGGTTATAAGCATCTGAGATGCTTATAACAGAAACCACAGACTATATAATCCAGTAGTGTTAGTGGTAGTTCTGCCTTGACAGCCTTATTCGAGCCAGATCAGAGAAGTATGAAAACACCACTGAAGTACGATATTGGTACATTACTCCATTTTGGAGTACAACTGTAAAAGCAATGGTTTCACAGAATCACAGAATCACAGAATCACCCGGGTTGGAAGGGACCCCAAGGATCATGTAGTTCCAACCCCCCTGCCTAGCAGGGCCACCAAACATACACATTCAGATCAGGTTGCCCAGGACCCCGTCCAACCTGGCCTTAAACACGTCCAAGGACGGGGCATCCACAACCTCCCTGGGCAGCCCGTTCCAGGGCCTAACCACTCTCCTAGTAAAGAACTTCCCCCTAACATCCAACCTAAATCTTCCCTCCTTCAACTTAAAACCATTTCCCCTAGTCCTGCTGTTATCAGCCCTTTTGAAGAGTTTACTCCCCTCCTGGGTGTAGGTTCCCTTCAGGTATTGATAGGCTGCAATGAGGTGGCCCCGCAGCCTTCTCTTCTCCAGGCTGAACAAGCCCAACTCCCTCAGCCTGTCCTCATAGGGGAGGTGCTCCAGCCCCCTGATCATCTTAGTCGCCCTCCTCTGGACCCTTTCCAAAATCTCAATGTCTTTCTTGTACTGAGGGCTCCACACCTGGACACAGTACTCCAGATGGGGCCTCACAAGAGCCGAGTAGACAGGGACAATCACCTCCCTGTCCCTGCTGGCCACCCCTCTCCTGATGGAGCCCAGGATCCCATTTGCCTTTCGAGCTGCCAGAGCGCACTGCTGGCTCATGTTCAGTCTCTCATCCATCAGGACCCCCAGGTCCTTCTCTGCCGAGCTGCTCTCAAGGACCACTCCTCCCAGCCTGTACAGGTGCCTGGGGTTCTTCCGGCCCAAATGCAAAACCTTGCACTTTGCCGTGTTGAACCTCATCAGGTTCACCCGAGCCCAGCCCTCCAGCCTGTCGAGGTCCCTCTGAATGGCATCCCTTCCTTCCACCGTATCAACCGCACCACTCAGCTTGGTGTCGTCAGCAAACTTGCTAAGGGTGCACTCAATTCCCTCATCGATGTCATTAATAAAGATGTTAAAGAGCACCGGTCCCAAGACAGACCCTTGGGGGACACCACTTGTTACCGGCCTCCACCTGGACATAGAGCCATTGACCACCACCCTCTGTCTGCGGCCTTTCAACCAATTGCTTATCCATCGGGTCGTCCACCCATCAAATCCACTTCCCTCCAATTTGGAGATGAGGATGTGGTGGGGGACACTTTCTGACATTTATAGTAGTTTACATAAATGAAGTTACTGTTCTTCACAGCTCTCAGAAAGGGGAATTGTACAGTATGACTTTTCTTCTGAAGAACTATTTTGGAATTTGATTTTCTATTGTCTGCTTTCCTAAATACTTATAATACGGAAAATAAATAATCCTTTTTTTTTCTATATTGGAGTAAAATCTCTGTGTAATTGTCCAACTCGTTTAATTCTCAGCATAAGTGAAAATTCAGTGATTTTCAGAGGGAGAGATCTTAGAACGTGGTTAAACACTCATAATCATCTGTAAATATGGACTTCTGCTCTGTGTCTCACAGGGTAGAGGTTAGTTGTACATGTGAGACTCTGAAAACAAATTTGATTCCTACTGAAGTCTCAGAAGTATTCCTTTCTTCCCCTTTCTCTGTATCACCAATTCTGATTTTAGGCATATTAGACAAACTAAACTTTTCAGTGTGGAAGCTCAGCTTCTTGCTACTGTATCTATCAAGCAATAAAATCCCCACGGAGCTATTCCAAAGTGGATAATCTAAGTTGGCTTTTCTCCTCCTGTTACAGTATGATTCATACTTATTAGCCTATAACATGTAAAAGTTCACAGATTGGAGGAGCTCGTCTTATGCTTTCCACAGAGTTGTCCAGGTTTGGTTACACCTTTATGGTTTTCTTTGCTACTGTACTTCATAGAGTGAAAGCAATTAAAACAGTAGTTGTTTTTTGGGGTTTTTTTTTTTGGTCTTTGCAATGAGTCCTTAGCACCTTATCTAAATTTTCCTTTTACAGTGCCAACACTGTGGTGATCATTCTTTTATTCAAGGACACATTCGATTTGACATATGTATATGCACAGATAGTGTGTAGATAAGAAATTTTGCTAGTCTAAGGAAATAAAACATTTGTATAATCTCACCTTAGAACTGTCTTAAATATGACAACCTACATTTCATTATAAAATCCAACCCTCTACCATTGAATTATTTTTGCACATCCTCATTTCTCTACACCTTTACAGTGTTTTAAGATTTTCCTATGTAAGTACTATCTAATACATACTTTTTTTTTTTTTTTTTTTTTTTTTTTTTTTTTTAGTAAGCTGTCAGCATTGCAGTATTGGTGGAGATAACTTATCCAAATCTGGGTGAGATTGGCAATATCAATATAGCACAAATATAGTCCCTGGCTATTATCCTTGAGAGCTGTCAAAATAAATAATTACATGCAAGCCACTGAATGTAATTGCTTTTAATATTTTAATAATCTGAAGTCACTACAAATACCTATACCATATTTCTATTGAACCGCAACAGTGGATGGACTGTCTCAGTAACTATTTGCATAGATACTATACAGCAATTCACCTTAATATTGCAGAGCTTTGCTGACTTTCTTCTGTGAAGTACATGTAACAAAACGTACAAAGCTACTAAAGTCTGCAGCTACTTAGGCCCCCAGCTCCCCTCAATTGCTAAAGGAACTCGCCACCTTAACACTTTCTGGGTCTTCAGCCTGCATTCCTTGAGGGATCATTTTAAAAAGGCTACAATACAAGTTTAAAGGCTCACTAAGTGATTTTAGAACATTTCTAATGAAGTAAGGAGATAAAGCATTAAATTACTCTGTGATCTGCAGCTGGCTTACATCAACCTAGCTGTGTTCCTGTGAAACTCTTTCCCAGGCTCCTAGGAATGTGATCAAACACTCTATGCAGTGAAAGTTTTCAGTTTGTCTTCCTTAACTAACAGACTTCAGGTAGGGATACAGAAACTTTTATACATCAAATCCTTGGAAATTTCTGGTATTCAAAATTTAGATGCCCCCATCCTTGTTCTTGTAAGAACACAGAATACCTTTCTTCTGAGGGCACTCTGAAAGTCTGTGGACAGAGCATACTTGAGACAGTATGAAATATCACTGTTGTGTGTCTTCAGTGTGTTTAATCCCTGTGCTACAAAAAGACATGTATCTGTGGTCTTCTACTAATCTTGAAAATGAGAGGCTTCCCACTTAAGCGGTAAACTCTGATCTTCCTCAGCACTCAACTGCTATAATTTACAAGAACTCCATGAAGTTACTGCAGTATAAAAACAAAGAACAGCCATAATTAATGTCATGCCTAAACAAAGCTATTTGTTTCCTTTTAGCTAAGAATAAATTGTTCTGAAATGGCAGTGATTTTTCCCCCCAGTATAACTTCACTGTTACCACAGTAAACATTATATTCAGCACTAATAAGAGATAGTTTTATTTCTTGTCTTTTTTCATCCAATTCTACAAGTACAGTCTCTTATTATGGAACACAAAGATTTTGCTAACAAATAGTACTTGAATTAAGTCAGATCTCACACAGGCAAAATATATCAGTGGTAGCAGAAAGCAACAAATACCAGTTTATTTTACTTGAAAAAAAATGTGCTTCACCATTATATTTAAAGAGCAATGTCATTTATATCAGAGAATACATTCTGTGATTCATTTTCTGTCAAGTAATTGAGTTTTGATTTGTCCTGTAGCTATAAAAATTTTAGGGTATTTTTGTGGATGCTTATCTGACATTTATAAAATTTGTTGCTGTTTTTGTCTATTTTTTTGGCCAATGTGTGACTGCACCATACATCTTTCACTCTGCAGCAAGTTATCTATCTCAAGATACCACGGGGATGCATCTATTCCTTGTATGTCCATTCATTTTCAACTGGACAGAAAGCATGTCTGTTTATCCTGAAACTCCAAGGTAATAAAGGTTCTCCAAGATTCTCACAGCTTGCAGCCCTCTTACCCACTACAAATGATTGGATTTGATCCAGATCACTGTCTTCACTGTGATGATTGATGCTCTGTTTTCTGGATCTCATCATAATCTTGTGACCTGTGCATCCAAATTTTATTTAACCTTAAGCATGCTGTCTTTGCCAAGTCCTATAGCCTGGGAATGTCCCAGTTTCTGCTGACTAAGATATTTACTAAGAACAAGCAAGAATTCTGTTACTGTGTAAACATGGTGCCACCTACAGTTTATGGTCCAGAAAGCCATTCTTCCTCCTGGACACTCCCTGCCATCCTAGAAATCTTGAGAGACAACCTGGCAAAATTTTTGTGATGTGAATTCTTTTTCACTCAGGCCATCTAACAATCTAGGTAAACCAGCTAAGTGGGCATGCTTTTGTGAAGCATGGAGAACTGGGTGGAATGAAAAGCCTCCAGAAATAGGCTGCGAGGAATGAATCATCCTTAAGAAGCATCTGTATATCTCCACCAACTATGGAGGGATCTTAACTAATTGTTTTGTCTAGCTACATCTTTTAGGTTGCTAAATTACATGAGATAACTTCCACCCTTATGTAAACATCATATTTTGCTTGCTATTTTTTGTTGCTTTCATCATGACTAATTATATTACAGAGTCTAACAGTTAGTGGCAACAGAATCTATCACTTTAGTAATGAGTGAATCTATCTGCAGATAAGCTGGATTAAATACTAGGAAGCTACCTGTAAGAAAAGAAAAACAGATAAAGCATTTTTTTGTGGATTATAGAATTATTTTTTTATGTCCATTTGATTGAAAATGTTTTTCCTATCACATACACCAAATTGGTCCCATGAGGTATGAACAAGTCAAATACACACAATGATTAAAATCATGAAAAACTTTAAATAAATGAGTAACTAAATGAGCTAGCATACTCTCTCTGCATTTCAGAGTTACCAGTGGCAACATTCTGCCATGCAGAATATATTCTGAGATGATCAACAATACTCTGGCATGTGTGAGTACAATCTTTATTGGAGAGAGGAGTAGTAAAGTGTATTCAGTGGAGATAGATGTCTAAGAAACACAGTTAAACAGTGCATGCACAAAGGTAAACCTTCTATTCTTTGTAAACAGGTTCAAAAGCCTAAGTCCACCACAAACCTCATGGTATTTCTACAGCTCTGTAGCAAAGGAAGATATGGGGAACAAACAACTTCATGGAATCTCCTCTTAGCATGTATTTCTGTGCAGATGAAGGAGAATTGGGATTGGATATACCTGCACTTCAGAAGGAGAGACAGAAAAGACTGCTTGTAACAATTCAAGGTTCGACTGACTAGCTGGGACGCAGCTCTATGGAAGGGTCCTGGTAGGCAGCAAGATAAGCATGAGCCAGTAGCATGCCTTGGAATTGCTATAATAAGGGGCATATGACCAGTAGCATGAGAAAAGTAATTTGTTTTTTCTTCCTCAGTGTTGGGCAGACTTGATCTAGAATACAGCAACCATTATTGAGTCTTCCCAGCATAGGAGAGATGCTAATAAACATAGAGGTGACTAGGCCTGGGGGACACCAAGAGGTCAGTGGCTGGAGCAGTTGCCCAGTGAGTGGAGGCTGAAGGAATTGGGCTAGTTCAGTCTGGAGAAGACTGAGAGACCTGCTAGCAGCCTGCCAGTACTATGAAGTTGTCAAAAAGACAGAACCAAACTGCTCTTAGCAGCACACGCTGAGAAGATGAGACATAGCAAGCATAAATTTAAACATAGTCTGGCTGTGAAGAAGAACCTGTTGCCTATGTATACAACCCAACAGTGGAGCTGTCTGTCTAGACAAGTTATGCAGTCCCGACTTGGATATTTTGAAGACCCAAATGGAAAAAGCCCTGCGTGAACTAGCCTGACCCAACAACTGGCCCTGCTTTCAGCAGGAAAGAAAATCTCCCCTGTTCTCTTGCTGCATGAATAATCAATGACCTTATGAAATGGCTATATTGAGTCATTAATGAGAGCACATCTACCAAGGAATGCTATTTTATTCCATGTGGAGAAAGGTGGAACAAATATGACACATATGGAAAAAAATCATACAGTATCTTTTTTGGTTGTTATAATTAATCCATTTTAATAATAATAATCGTAAGAAATGCTTGTTTGTTGAATACCATCCAAAGGGCACTGCCAAAACTTTGGAGTAGTCAGAGCTCCTTATTTACTTTCTAAATAGGCTTTTAAAGCCTGAAAAAGGGAAATATTTGGTACAGAGAAATGAAAAGATAAATGAAAACAATGCAGGAAGAACTGTCTAAAGAGGTATAACCATGCTACACACCTGTTGTGGTCTAAACCAGCAGTCAGCTAAACACTATGCTGCCATTTGCTTACACCCTCTCCCTCCCCAGGATGAGGGAGAGTAGTGGAAGCAGAATAAAACATCTGGTTTGAGATAAAAACTAAGATGGAAGAGAAAAAAAAAAATACAATAATTTCATATGTATATATATGCATCCACAACACTTACCACCTGCTGACCAACACCCCACTAGCAAAGCAACCTCTCACTACCTGCCAGCGAACCCCCTGGCTAACTCCCCTTGACTTTACAACTTCCCACATGATGTCAGGTGGTATAGAATAAAGCTCTGTCTAATTCAGTCACGTGTTCTGGCTCTGCTTCTCTCCCCACTTCCAACACAGCACCCAAACCCTATGCTACTAGTACTCTCTCAGCTGAAAACACAGCAACATTTACCTTAAGGAGCTGCTGTTATATGAATAACAGTTTTGAAATAATAGTACACATCACACTGAATGCTTTGATAAAACTTGGCCAATTGCACAGGACTTTTAAATTGGAGAATCCTGGATATTTGTTTTAGTTAAGTTTTAGTATTATATGTTATTATTAAAGCAATGATACTCACCTTATATATGTGTTTAGGTGCAATTTGAAAGGACCCAGAGGACCCTGCTGAGATTGAGAGAGAGGATTATGGTTCAAATTCATTTGAAAAGTGTTTAAATTTTATTATGGCTACAGTAATTGCCATATTTTTATGGATTCATTTCTTAATTTGGCACCCACTCAGCTTCCATTACTCATGCTACAGTAGTAGTATGATGGATTACTCTGTTTTTTCCATTATTATTAAATTTAATTATTTTCGCTCATGTACCCAGATGTGAAAAACGTCAGGAGTTCTAATCTAATAATACAGACTGTTTGGAAAATATGTGCTGTCAATTAGAGGCACTTTATAATAGAAACGATAAAAAAAGTCATTAATGAAAAGTAGTTTGCCTCCCTACATACTGGCTTCAGTTAATCGAAGGTGCTTTGAAATTGAAATCATTAATTAACTTTGCCTGTTTTTGTACTGATCAATCACTTTCAGAGTTGCTGGAAATCTGTGACATTAAGTTCTGTAGAAGAAAACACAATCAATGAGTGTTTTTTTAATCCAGATACATTTTATTCTTTTTTCCCAGTAAAATACTATACACAAATTGATGCCAATGTTCAAGTAATCAAAAGCAGAAGCAACAAACAAACATTAAGCTGGGAAATGACATTGTTCCATTCCATTTTTAATGGCATCTCATTTACATTTAGAAGATCACATGACAGATTATTAAATACATCAGTATTTAACATCAGCAATATATATCTCTTATTTATTATTTCTCAATAATACTTTCAATGGTACTGTGAAACTCCAAAGAAATTTAAAATTAGGGCTCTATAAAAAAAAATTGTTGAGAAACAGGAAAGTCCTATGATCAAATCCTCAGTGGGTTGATTCTACAAATGAATCTTCCTGGCAATCATGTATGCACTTACAACTCTATAGCGTGAGTTGTACACAGGGAGATAGTGATGTGAGTCAGTAGAAAGTGTTGTATTAGCTCTGCTTCTTTTCTTGTAGATTCCAGGCCAGAATTTCTATAGGCTGAAAACAGAATTTTACCTCTTGCATGGATTTTACTTCATTTCAACAAAAGTATTTATATGGAAGGAGTTTTTATTTTTTATATGTTTTTATTTTTCCTGAAGAAATATGAACTTACATTTAAATTTCATTATTTAATGCATTAAGAGATTTATATATATATATTTCCATCCTTATAATTTCAAGTCTTAAGAGTGAAAGCTTCTTCTACAAAGTGTTCAGCAAAAAAATTCTGATATTCTCTGGTAACTAAAGGATACACTGTTTAATTACAGTGTTTAATTACCTAGTCTAGCTTTTGGTTTAAAAAATAGAGTAAACATGTGCAGAGCTGTTACAAATATTGTCAATTGGAGTAAAACAAAGTTTAGTTATGTTCATTATTATTTATGGCAAATTGAAGATAAATGGTCAGAAAACTGATATCAGGAGAGAGAGCCACACATCCCTTAGAAAATAATGTTTCCACTGCACAACTTTTGTTGATCACAAAGATCTTCATGTAAGACCTACGCATACAAGATGCCAAAATCCCTTGCATTTCCTTGACAGTAATGGGAGTTAAAAGGACTCAGCAGTATGACAGGGAAAATGTGCACCTTTTATTTCTCAGAGAGTCAATCATGTTCTGCAAGGTCACAGACCTGCAATTCAAGATTTTTAAAAGCTTTAGTGGAAGGGGTTTGAATAAAATGCTTTTCAAAATTTGTGTTCAACTGTCATTGCTGAAACATAATAGTAATTGCAATCATATGCAGTGTTTCTACCATGTCAGTAGCTGTATAACATGGAGGAACGCTGACAGATACACACTAGAATCACCCTGGTTTTGCCTTGTCTGTACTGTCTGTGGGTAATGCCACTACTGTTCTATGTGAGTAAACAAATCTAAGACTGTACACAACCTTGGCATCTTTGGGAATTAATAGTTAATATATTTTAATATATTATTTCCAACATTTTAACAATCTTGTTGGAATTTGCTATGCTATTGAATTCTTGCTATAAATTCTAATAAATGGCCTAAAGAAGATACAAAAAAATCTTTTACTGGATATTAGGTACTTAAATAAGTTTCTGTATGCCTTTCCACATTCCTATAGGTGTCTTTTGGCTACGTTACTACTAAAATCTGTTAAAATTCTCCATAATGAAGTTGAAGCACAATATTATGTGAATGACCATATTCACATGCATGTATGTTTAGAACAGCTTGACTATGATCTTAATTGGAAAGAACGTGTTACTGAATGCCACAGTAATCTTATCTCTGATATTATGAGCCATGTCTTCTTTCATTTCTCAGAATCATTCTATCATTAGGGTGACATATCAGTTTTCATTATGTCAGAATGTCAGATTATACAGCATAAATGATTGTGATATGTCAAGCCAGGCAGCATGGGATAAAGCAGGACTTTCTATTATAGTATAAAACTTTCCATTTTTTATTTCCTTCAGAACTGTGCCTTATTATATCAAAACCCAATATAAACAGATGCAATTATTGCTTGTCAGCACTTACCAGTTTCCACTATTTTTGGTGTCTGGAGAGATTCAGATTTGCTGGATGTTTCTCAGGCTGGGCACAAGGAAAACTAAAAACTGAATCGCGCACCCTTAATTCCCCATTTTTTTGTGCCCCTATTCCAAAGGATAGCAATGGATGTTTTTCTGAAGATGTTCTCAGGTTCATGTTTTTTGTGGATTGTTTTCTTTTTATTTTTTGGGGAGCAGTACATTCCTCCCCAGAAAGTTACCACACTATATTAGACAGACAGAGCTAAGATTCCCAAATTGGTGCAAAGGAACAAGACCTCTCAGAAGTCCCCTCATCTGAGACACGGTTCCCATCATGTCATCTCCCAGCAATGCTATGTCAACAGGTACCTGAAAGCAGCTCTTTATACCTCATTAGTCCAAAACACTGAAAGAATTTTCAAAGATTACTGTAGTACACAGATGAAAGTAGGAAACTACAGACAGAACACAATAATAGAATAGAATAACCAAGAAGCTGGGTGATATCATACTTTCACAAGGGTGATTCGGTTTGCATTTTTTTGTATTTCAGCCATGAACTGCACAATGTACTAAAAAGCAACTGTTAAAATTAAAAACAAAACAAAACAAACAAACAAAAAAAGACAAAATACCCACGACATTTTGAATTTGCAGGACCAAGTAACTCTAGCATGAGATCTTAAGAGGACTTTCTGAAACTGCTAGGAAACTAGGAATTTCTTAAGCACTTTAGGGAAAGGATGAACTTATTGATATTTTAAGAGAACAGAAAAATTGATTCAGTCAAATGTAATTTCATGAAAATATGATGAAAAGAAGCTGAATCTGACAAAAGAATTACAACCTGAATTATCTGCACGTTTTTAATTAGCAAAATCCAAGTGAGGTGTTTCTGAGAGTCTTCAGGAGTCCATACCTGTTCTTAGCCAGATTTTGTTCCTCATCACTACTGATGGTGTGGGAGAAAATGCAAAATGTCCCGCACTAAAATCTGAACTTACCTTTCTAAAGTGCTATTTGCTAGAAGTATCACAGACTAAGAAAAACAAAAATCATTGGTGAATAATCAGTGTAATAAAATTTAAAAGAAAAGCTTATGAAAGCTAGACTGTTAAACATAGTATTGATAAGTAGAACTATTATAATAAATAAAACATTAAACAACAAAGGAACTGTAAAGATGTTCTTCAAATACATAGGGAGGAAATGTAAAGTCTGATACTTCAGACACTTAAAAGGAACAAGGATGAAAGTTGACAGGTGTTTTGTATTAATATTACTAAGTGCTCAAATCAGGTCTTTGCCTTCAAAATGGAAGCTGATTACCAACACGTAAAGTTTGAATATAATTTGCTAGAGGGAAGTAGTATTGTAAAGGCACAAAGGCAAGTAACTGTACTCAGCTTGCTGAGTTCAACACAGATGTGATGATGTGATTTTAACTTTTGCAAACTGCAAGTGCAGTGACATATTTTTACAAATAATGCACTTGAATCTGCAGTGTATAAAGTAGATCAGTAGAAAAAGAGGTATTTCTAGGTTCTTGTCTGATTCTCAGGCAACACCTTGTTATATACTATGTTGCATGAAAACATACCAAACAATAAGTTACATCCTTCCTCTATGTTGTATTGCTTCAAAGTCCAGTTCCTAGAAGGGGCAACTAATCAAATTATTTCACAGGGGAAAATGTAATGTTGAGCGCTTTACCTGCAAACTGGAGACATCACCAGTAATTCTGACTATAAAATCCACAGCACATCAAAAATCAATGCCAAAAATAGCAAGGGTGCCTTTTTTCTACAGTAGCCTTCAGGAGACGTTTTGTTGTCATTTTTACAATAGAACTAATATTGTAGAGCTAACCCAAAAGGAGTTAGAAAATTAGTGTAGAAAAGCTGGATTTTCTCCAGTTCTACAGAACAGTTAAAACTGATCAACTCTCTTGAAAGATCTGGCACATAGAAGTCCAGTATTTTAATTCTTTGCTTTCTGTTATCCTTTTTTTACTGGGAACTCTTCAATGAAAAACTGGTCTAACAATTCAGTTGACAGCCTTTCTTTGCTACTATCTGAGAACTAAACCAAATATTTTTTAAGGATTTGCAATATGCACTGTAAGTAACTGTTATCAATAAAATAAAAATATTACAATTTGTTCAAAATGTGTTCCCTTTACAATTTAGATGAGTTTTCTAAGCACTCATGCCGTTTCTTATCTTCCATAATGAGGAAACCAATGAAATGAAACAATATATTCCTGTTGTTTTATAAATCATATGTCAAGACTCCATAAATTCTGAGCCTAGAAGTTTACCCACCATGAAGTTTAACAACATATGAATTTTCAAGTACTACAAATAGGAATTGCAAAAGAAAATGTAATTATGTACATAGACAAGATCTTTCACAGTCATGAGTGACTAAAGATCTTTTTGACTTCTCTGAATCTCTTTTTTTTTTTTTTTTTTTTTTTTTTTTTTTTTGCTTTTAGATCAGGGTCTGCTTTTCTCATTTTACTGGTGAGTTTACTATCCATAGTTTGATCTAGCCACCATTATTTGTAAATTATTCTTTTTTATTACTATATGTGAAAAAAGAAAAAAAAATTATTTGAAACAATTGTTGGAAAACTAAAAATGAATGAATCTAACACTGCTGTTACCTCAAATGATAGGATTTTATTATTAGAGGAAGTATTTGCTTTTCTCCCCTTGGAATTGGCTTGGTTTAAAACTTGGATTTTTGTTCAAGAGCTTCTTGATTAATATACTAGAACTAATCCGTTCCAGTAGAGACCCATCAGAATCTTCATAGCAAATGCATGCTGCCAGTGAAGGGAACAAAGTTTCTAAATTTTGGACTCAGGGAAGTCTGAAGTTCTAAACCGTTTTTACTGGACTCAGGCCTTAGTGGATACAGTTGCAGTAGGAAGAAATTTTATTTTTTTGGTAATGCCCATTGTGTGTTCTAGTATATAAGTATTTATTTAACAGTGTGGGTGTTGTACTTAACAAATAGCAAATGCCTGTGCAAGGATCACAGTGTGTATCTAACTGTCTTGCCAGTGACTTAAAAGATTCCCTCAGAAGTTTTCTTTCACTCTATCCAGAGCAGCTTATTATCTCATACTGAGAAAACAGTATTTGCATTTTCAACAAAAAGTTTATTTGATCTTCCATGCACACAGTCCTTCAGATGACTGCAGGTTGATAACTTTACTGCTATCTCTGGAGTTTGACTAGATTATTTGTTCAAAAAA
Source organism: Lagopus leucura (assembly GCF_019238085.1). Taxonomy (NCBI): domain Eukaryota; kingdom Metazoa; phylum Chordata; class Aves; order Galliformes; family Phasianidae; genus Lagopus; species Lagopus leucura. The sequence continues at coordinate 18,600,373 of NW_024962252.1, forward strand.
AAAAAAAAAAAAAAAAAAAAACCCTAAAAAAAAGAAAAAAAAATATTTCCTCTATCTCCTTTTTCTAGCTTCTGACCCTGGTCTGTCTGTCCTGCCCATCCTAATAAAACCATGAAGTAAATTATTTCACTGCTTCATCTAGATCTGTTTGGCTGCCTGACCTTTCTCAATTTTCTCCAAGACTGCAGAACACACTGCAATTTCTCTGTAGCAGAGCTTCAAGTGTATTCTTGCAAATCTGTTACATTCTTCACATCAGTCCATAGCCCAGACATCTCATTTTGATATTTTTTTTTCCTATATTTATTACTTCCAGCTGCCAGTAGGCTACTGTAATCAAATTTTGGCAAGCTACTTTGCCGTAGGCACACTGAACCCAATTCTTGTGTCTGTCTATTGCCCATCACTACACTGATAGACAAAACCAAGGGAGAAACAGAACAACGGGAAGTAACTAGGTCTCTCCAGGCTTTGCTAACTACCCAGTAGAATACAATTTGTGTGTACACAAGAGCAAAACCCACACTCTGAGTGTACAACTTTAACATGGCCCAAGAGTCAGTAGGTTATCTTCAGCCAGAGCCCTGCAAGTAACAAGCCCATGCCTGGCTTGCCTGTACCACTCATTTTTTTAACCCATGCTAGGAACATAGCCAAGTTTGTTTGTTTGTTTGTTTGTTTGTTTGTTTGTTTGTTTTTAAGGCACTTTTCGGGCAAAACAGTCAATCTTTCTTCGGGACAGAGTTGCTTGCTTTGACAGCTATGTTGATCCTATATAATTTACATTATGCTTTAATGGTACAGACCAGTTTAAACTTCATCTTCCAGTTGCACTCTGAGAGTGAGAGCAGGATACGAGTCCTCCTCACTGTGCTCCCACTTGGCAACAAATGCCAAGACTCCTAATGCCTCCCCCAACTCAATACTTTGCAGGATAAAAGCCTGTGCATTTGTTCTAAAACCTTCATACTTTTATTAGTACCATATTTTTTTCATTGCTGACCTCTTGAATGTTGTCATTTCATGTTGGCAACAATACTTTGTCTAAGCATTGTCATGAATCAGCAAAAATTATAAGCAAGCAAAATAATATTCTGTCTTAGCTACTATCATGAGAAGATGTGAGGAGCAGAGATTTGTCATATGCCCTTGTGGTCTTCAACTCGAAAGAGATTATTTCCTGATTTTCTTAACCTCCTTTTTCAGTGAAAGCAGGAGTTAATATCACTTGCTAGCAAAGTGCTACACCGGAATTGCTTCTAGAGTTATCCCAATTCCAATATGGCTTTTGCTTGACAATCACTATCTACAAAAATAAATGATGGTGTTTTCCTTTCAATTGCTTTATTAAGAGACAAGTTTAGGAATCCTACTGAGGACTGATTTTTAACAAGGACTGTTGCAAATTTAAAAAGCATTGTTAATTCAATCTGATAATGACAAAACCTTTTGTTCTTGTAAAACTGATAATTTTCCTTGCAGAAGCCTTTAAAGGACTAAAACATTATGATATTAATTCACTTTTCCTGAAGCAAGCTCTTCAAATAAAATTCTCATTTGAGTAAATCCCAAAAAATAACAACAACAAAAACAGCTGAAATTATTTGCTATAGCAAAATTCAAGGCTTTTAAAAACAGAAATCATACAATTTGCTTAGTTCCATTAGAATTTATGTGGAAAAAAAAAAACAAAAAACAAACAAACAAAAAAAAACAAAACAGAAGATGTTAAAGGGATGATTGTATCAATATTTTTATATAATCCTTTTCCTAAGGTAATGGATGATTTTCTCATAACATATGTTCTAATTTTAAAAAAATGTTATCAATAATAAGACATTAAGATTATTCCTTACCCTGAAAGGGCCACATGAACAAACTTGTTCCATCAGCTGGTATAGAAGATAAAGGCAGCATCCACTCTCAAAGAATAAGTATATATGCACTCCCATAGCATATTTTGTGTTCAAACTTTGCAAGGTGCATGTTTGCAATCAAGCAAGAGTTAACGCCCTGCATACATTTGAGACAGCCTTCAGAGTCACACTGGTGATGGTTAATCTGGTCACTGAAAGACTGTAGCTGAAGCCCAGTCCACTTACATCTGGGTCTGCCTGAATTATGGATCTCCCTCCTTTTGCAAAAGCTCCATGCTTGCCCGAGCTAGAGGTTCCTCCTCCTAATCCCCTTTCCTCAGGGATTTCTCCAGCTGAGACTGCAAGAGAAAGGTTGAATATCAGAGAGGCAGGGAACAAAGTGCTGGGTATAAAACTCAGACTGCCAAAGCCTGATAAGGTCAGCTCTGCAGGGTCCCACATTTATGGGGGAAAAAAGATGGGATGAAAAGTGAATAATTGAGTCTGAATTTTTGGGCTGAGCTCAGTGAAGAGGAGATGGAACAATATGACAGAGGCAGAATGCTCTTCAAAGGTTAAAAAAAAGTAAGGCAGGAAAGTTTCAAAGGTAAATTTAATTCTTCTCCCCCTCTGTCAGGACACTGATTTGTATAAGAGCTACAAGAAAGTTTAAGATCACTGCAGAAGAAAAGGATAATTGTAAGTCAAAAGAGAGACTGTGAAACAAAAATGTAAATCAAACAGAATCTTGTTTTCTATTAACATTTATATTTATATTAGCATATATGCTATGTTTTACATCCTTTTCTTATTATTTCCTATCCCAAAAGGTATAATTTATAAGAAACTGCTTGCCAGATGCAGTCTGATATGAGTTGCACACAAAAAGCTCTAGAGATGAATTATCCTTCTGCTACATTATCTATAGTCTTATGTATATCCTTAAGATTTTTTTGTTGACCAAATTCTGATAAATAAAAATGGTGACCTCAGAAAACTTTTCTTTTCCTCTTCCTACATTTTTATATGACAGTGGGGGAAAGACTTCCCTATTACACATTTAGAAGCACTTTTGATGTGTTTGAATCACCTGAAACAGAAGCTGTGGTTCTGTTTGAATTCTATGTAGTGGTACATAATAAGAACATTTCTGAAGCTCAGTAGAGACAAATACATTAACTATTGCAGCCACTATGTCTTACTAGTGTCTTCATTCATTCACTGTGCATGCACACATGGACTTTTTTTAATAAGGTAACAACATGAGCATCTCAGAAAAATGGGCATCATTGGTCCCTTAGGAAGGGCATATTCCTTTCTTACATAAGAGCCCAACATTTCATGTGCCCTCAAAGATTACTATTCACATACAACTTTTCAAATTCAAACATGAAAGTTCACCTTTTCATTTCAAATTTTCTTTGGTATATATCTCCTTTAGGGTAAATTAATGGGAGCATTTGGCTGCTGCTTTGAAATATAGTACCTAGAGCAGAAGGCTATAAAAAGTACACTGAAATGGTTTTGCATCATCTAAAAATCAAGTTGACACTATCACCAGTATGATTCTCGCTTAATAGGTCTGTGAATTCCAAACTGCATCAGTTCTACACATGGTAAAAATTTGCTAGCTGCATTATTACCATTGATACGTACAGGATGTTTTCCACTAAGAGAGAAAGGAGCCAAGAGACTCGTGATTTTCTATTCTGCAGAAAGGCATAAATCCTTCACAAGATTGAGAACTTACAATGAAATTGTACATTATGAATTCAAAAGGCTTAAAAGTGTATCCAGAGAATATTGCAGAGATTTACTCTCATGATTCACAGATTTAATCCATGCAATTTCAGCAATATGGTTTTTTGTTGTTGTTGTTGATTTTGTTTTGGTTTTTGTTTTGCAGTAATATAGTCACATTCCATAAGGGAAGGTGGGAATAGCTACAGTATGTGCAGCATTTAAGTATAAGGGAGCAGTTATTATAGTTATCTAATACATTATGGAAGTTCAGTATGCTTCAAATGCATATGCCACTGCTTTAATGAATAGTAGAATCAGCCATATATTCTTCACAGCTGAAAAATTAAGGGTTTGCAGCAGCAGTTCAATGTAGGTAAAATTGAATTTACCCTTTCTCAAAGGGTAAGACCAAAATAGTTCTTCCTGGGATACATTATCTCCAAAGCAGATAACACATGAATTTGTAGTACGAGAAAGGTTCATTCAGGAAGATGTGGGAGATGTTAGTGATCAAAAAATTGACTCTGTGGGTACAGTGAAGCTTTGAGAGTCACTCGGGTGACTCTGATGGAGAAACTGGAACATGCTGGTAGTGACTTAGTGACTTTTAGTGTCATTTCCCTCAGCAGCAGCTATCACTATGCTCAATTTTGTTCACCCTGTGCAGGGTTCTTCCAGCCTGCCTTAACATCAGAATGGTGATCCAGATGTCTCCCATTGCGCTTTGTATTGACTGTATAATTAAGGACACTGACATTTTTACTTGAAATGCTCTCTTTGGCAATAGGAGTCTGTTCCCTCTTTGCAGGTTGTCACTGCCCACTCTTTCACATTCTGGGTTCTCTGCATCTGAGAACTCTGCTGTTTTTATGGTGGTAGCTGGTTGCCCATCTGGCTGCTCTCTGACTCCTCCTAAGCAGGACAGCAGGATAAAATGAGTTGGCAAAGTTCATGAAGATGTAGAGGGGGAGATCATTTACCAATATTCTCACAGAAAAAATCTGACTTGACTTTGGGAATAATTATTTTATTACCAATTAAAAATAGAGTTAGAAATGACAAAACTTCAAAATCTTTCTCCAGCTTACCTTGTTACAAAGCTCAGCTTCATTCCTTCATTCTCACCTTCTCTTCCTTCTCCCTGGCCATGATTGACGTAAGGTAGATAAGGAATGGGGGCTGTGGTGACTTCATAACACTTCATTTCTGCTGCTCCATTCTCCCCACACTTTTCCTCTGCTTCTGCCAGAATCTTGCTCCAGTGTGGGCTCTCTACAGCTTTGTGCAATAAAAAAGATCCATTTTAAGACCACGGAGAACTGCTTATAACGAAGGCTCAGATGCAAGGATAGGTCTTTCACTGGCTGCAAAAAAAAAGCCAGTAAGGACCTGTAACACGTTTTTTTTTTCCAGCTGAGTTCCATGCCTAGGTGGGACAAGGGAGAAATGAAACTCTAACATAAACCTAAAGATTCTAGACAGATTGGGAGGTTGGTCTAAGCATAGTCACAGGCTCTTATGACAGAGATGATAGCATTGTTCCTTTGAAGTGTAAAACTTAGGAGTAAATTACCTACTATTATCAAATTTTAGTGAGATTTTTGAAAGGCAAAAAAAAACAATTTTGGGTTCAGGCTATTAGAAACATTTCCAGCCAAAAGCCTATGACAACCTAGGGCAAGCTTATTTCACATTTGCATACTCAAAATTTCCCAAATTTATCTTAGATTCCATTTGCTACTTTCAAACCCTGCTATTTAGGTACAGTGCATACAGTACTAATACAATACTCTCCATATAAAGAGAGAGTCACAATTAAATGTGTTTATTCAATATGTTGAAAAGAGATGAATAGGATGCTGGTTACTAGTTTAAATGGAAAAACAAAAAAAAGATGTATAATTCACATTGAACATTTTTTTTTTTCATATAAGCTGAATTCTAAATAAATATGACTGTTATTTCTATACTTTTGATTTGTTACAGGGAGGTTGACAAGTGAATACTCTGAAAATTGTTTTTGTCATTTCTGTAAAATTTATGAAATTATGCCGTCCTATTTCTTTTCTATATTTTCATGCAGGTTCTTCAAAGTGTAGTTTTTATCATTGCAGGTAAAATGAAAATTAAGAAACATCAATTTTCCTATATTTTGATATAGATTTATTTTAGACGCCTTATATTGTTTTATATGTATTTTAGACTTCAGCTTTTTGTGTATTCATAGCAATGTTCTGCTAACCTTCAGAATCACTCCAGAGAAAACTGTATTTTTTCACTACAAAATGAGTTGTAATTGCCAGAAACCAGGGAACAAACTGTGATTCAAAACTAACAGACAGCAATGGTAAACGTCTCATTAATATATATCTTGAATCCAGGAGAAATAGTTCAAAAAATTGTTTCAGTTTCCAAGTGAGAAGTTTTTGTTGAACAGGTTTTTTGTTGTTTAAATGCTGCGGTTTTTTTGTGTTATACAATGATTGTTTAAATTGATACACAGTCATCTATATATTGATTCATTAGACTTGAAGAAGAAGGGCCACTAAAAGTAACTGTCTTCCTGTAACTGAAATCTGAGAAAAGCTGTGGGCCTTAAGAAGGAGAAATCTACTTAGGACATTTGTAGACTGATTAATTTCTGTTCATCTAATTTCAGCTTATTCCAGAAGATTCATAAAACATAATTTCATTACTTGTCTTAGAGTCTTTTCTTTTTTTTTTTTTTAATGTGAGAACCTGGCCGAATGCTCTATTGATCTAATTTTTTATGAGTTCTCTTTCACAAGAAACTAAACATCTTCTTTTCAATAGCAAACAAAAAATTTTTGATATTATATTTACCAGTGCAATAGCCATAGCTAATTTAGTTATAGTTAATGGAGTTCATTAATCCTGTATAATTCTTTCTTTTTCTCTCAAAGGTACTGCACTGAATAGCATACACTTCAAAATATTTCACTGATGAATTTCAGTAAAATTGTGCATTTGCACTTTAGCCTCATTTATAGTTTATGGAAACTGTCGTTTATTGCTCAAGGAATAAAGTCTCGCATACTTACACTCAAGAATAATTTTTTTTAAAAAAAAGAGCAAGCGAAGAAAAAAAATACATGCATAGCAGTGAAATTATTCATATGTTTTGTAAAAGAAACTATGCAATTATTGGTATCCATTTTTATCAGTTTGGACTATTCACTTTTGTCACTTTTGTTTTTCTTTCATAAATTCCTCCCAAATATGGAGACACATACTGAACTTTCAAATACCCCTACCCAAATGAAATGTTTGCTGAGAAAAGCAGCCCTCTGCTGTCTTCAAACAATCACAACAGAAGGATTTAAATGTTTCACATGACATACAAAGTTTGGCATTTAAAACCATCCTTGCACAAATAACTTGCATCAATACCTTCTTGTATTAGAACCTTTCATGGAAGAAAGAGCAAAGATCACTCCGTATTTTTTGAAGGGATTCATCTCAGATAAAATTTCCCTTTGGTCTATGCAATCCATACATCTTCACAGTCTCCACAGCAATGCCTTTTTCACTGAAGAATTATCTGTCATACCCCATAATTAGGTGCGCTTTCACAAATATATTGTATAGATTTCTGTAATAGCACTTCATTGGTTTTGTAATCCTTTTTCCTTACGAGCAGTCACCCTTTTGTAAAACGTTCAATACTTTGGAAAACAGAAAGGTTATATGGCATTCAAGTTTCTTCTGTGGTCTTTTGAATTGTACACTGAGAAGTTTCTGCAGCTTACTGCCTATGGTTCATCTGTCCACAGATGTTTTCCTGTTGTTTACTGAGAGCTACAATAAAAAAATATCTTTGGTGTGTGTCTCGTGCCTTAAGATGAATTAGTGATCTGATGTCCTTTTTTTACAGAGGTCTTTGTTGTTGTTGTTCCAAAAGTTTATTTTTTTCCCAATCTACCACACTAGGAGAGATTATCTTGGTCAGTGATAAACAGAAGTTTGGCCTACATTTGGATGGGGTTCAAGGGAGTTTTTGCCGTACAAACTCTAAAGGCTGGGGAAGAGATTGATTTATAGAAACAAAAAGTCATGAAGTAAGGCTAAATCCTACTTTTGATGTTTGTATCCACAAAAGGAATCTTTAAAGCCTTTTTTTCTTTTGCTGCCTAATTTGATAGGCTCTTAGCATGCACAAGACCTGTGTTTTGCTATTGCTAAAGTTGTGCTTTCATCCATATTTGAAATTGCTTCCATCTTGACAACATGGTAAAAAGAGATGTGTATCCCACACTGAGCACTCCTTGCCCAACCTAATCACTGATTTTCACTGGACATGATCTACTAGGCCTTTTAACATTGCCCTGGCCTTGGCTACCTGTGAATTGCTGTAAAAGAATAGTCCCTGGGGCTGTCAACTTAAGTTTCAAAACAGAGTCCAGTACTTTAATCATTTACCTGCAAGAAAATTTCTGCTTCAAGAGACTTAAATTCATATGCAAATAGACTTCTACAGTATTTTAGCAAATTAGAACTACAAATGCAATCAAGAAAGTAAATCCTAGCATAATGCGCTTAATAAGTGTAACTCAAGTATTCATCATATAGATCAAAGTTATGTGAGTCTTGACTTTAAATGAATGAAATTGCATTTCTTAGGGTATTACTTTATGTTAATCTCAGGGCCTCCTTATTTTGTAGAACTTCAGTAGCCACTAAGATACAGAGAACAAGAAGCCAAACCTTTGGTAATTCTGGAAGATAAGGAAAAATTAAAGAAATTGCTAAAAATTTTAATTCTATCCATCCAAGGACATTATTCCTATTTTCCTTGGACTGACTCTCTTTCTGTGGACAATGTGATGTTCTCAAGAGATGTCCTGTTTTTGATTGACTCCTCTTTTCTGACAGGGTTTATAACAAAAAAATTCTGATTTCTCTCTTTTTCCATGTGCCTCACAGAAGTCATGAGGTACTGTGAAGCAAACATATGTTCCGTGTTCAGTGCTATCAGATATGTACTTTTTTCCAGTCTTAGCCATAAACTGAGGCAACGTTGCAAAACACAATGAGACCAAAACCAATTTAAAGTAGATCCCCTTATGCCTTTGTCATACTAATATTTTTCAGAAGATATGAGGACTATGTGGAAGCTAGTGAAAATGTAATAGAAAATGGAGATCAGATGAAAAAAAATTGTGGGGCAAATTTTCTTTTTTTTAGGGTTACAGCCTCAAATTTCAACCATAAAATTCAAAGCTGAGCCTGAATTAGCAACTGGGTAAATTGGCGTGCCAGTTGACTGGAGTTGATCTGGTTCCCTTAAGGCCTAATAAAGATCATTATTCTCATGAAATGTTTTGGGGTCTGCATGATACTGTTGCACAGAGGACCACAGGAAGGGGACCTCAAGCTTTCAACGCCTTATTATACTTCAGCCCTGGCACTGTGTATCATCCTATCTTGGGATTCATATATACTCTTAAACTTCCCCCCAAGCCTCCCACAATAAATCCAGCAGAGTTTTTTTTACATATATATGGGTATTATATAGTACAAACTCATACATATATATATAGTATACACATATATATACATTTAAAAACTCAGTGGTTGAGCTTTTTTTTATAGAATCTGTCAGATATGGTTTACATTCCATTGTACTTGGTTTGAGTCTATCTGCCTGAAGCTGTGGGATATGCTGTTTACTGTAAAGGAAGAAGTGGCAACTTCTTCATTCCCACCTATGAAAGTTGTTTCACTTTGTGAATTAAACAATTAAACTGAAACTGTATTCCATTTTTCCAAAGATAATATCAAGTCTGTCCTAAGACTTGTCAAAGAAACAGATTCATGGAGCATAGGATGTTTTGCACAAATGTACACAAGAACTTCTTTATGGTGAGTGTGATGGAGCGCTGGCTGCCCAGGGAGGTTGTGGAGATGTTCAAGACCCGCCTGGACACCTACTTGTGCGACCTGGTGTAGGGAACCTGCTTTGGCCGGGATTTTGGACCTGATGATCTCTGGAGGTCCCTTCCAACTCCTACGATTCTATGATTCTGTGATTCACATTCTGTGTAAAACTGGAGTTTTAGATTTGAGAGCATTTTTAGTACCTATACTGAGAATCAAAATAAAACAAAAATTTCAACGTTAATGTGGTAGAAAAAAAAAATCTTTTCATGTGTTGTCATTTAAAAAATTTACGTATGGTTTCGGACTAAGACGTATTACATTAATCACAATGTCTTCTAATTCACTTAGCAGTGTGAACATTACATTCCGCTATTAGCCCTACGTATCTTGGCTGCAGAGACATTCTTCTCTGACTCATGTTTAATTTCCAAATATAGTCTTGGTTTCATCTCATAGTTTTCTCTTTGTTCTCCCACTAAGGAAAGGAGCAGAAATATGACCAAGAAAATATTTCATCCTGTTGAAATATAATTGCTGTAATAAAGTGAGATTTAGGGCAAATTTACCTGTCTTAATTCATAAGCTGTTTGCAGGTACACTTCTACTTGCAGTTTGGGTAAAATGAAATTTTTGTTTGGTAAAATATATAGAATACCGTAATGTTATCTTAGTTTAATATAGCTTTGGAGAGCAAAATTATACAACAGAGAGTCCACAACTGCCACCGTAAATTCTTAAACTTGTGTCCAGTGCATCTTGAATAGAAAACATTTCAAGATTTTTCACTATGATAATGTTCTTCAAAATGTCTTTTTTCTTAAAATCTGAAGTTATTTGGAAATAATAAATTGAGGTATTCGGGATTGAGCAGTTGCAATTAGTTATAATGCATCCAATACTGCCTGATGTAGAGAGCCTGCTTTGCAGGGGGGCTGAACTTGATGATCTCTGGAGGTCCCTTCCCAGCCCCTACAATTCTGTGGTTCTGCATCTAAATTTTTTTTAAGTCTTTCAACTTTTATTTTTCCTCAGTCTTCAGTACATTATGAATTAATGAAGCTGTCCATCTGTATTGTCTATGCTAGGGTTTAAAAGGCTACAGACAATGAACAGTGCTTTGAATGTAAGCCATCCTTACTTATGCTGCCTATCATTTTCTTTCACAATTGTTCAATTTCTAATCAAAGGTTATTTATTTAGAGATCTGTATACAACAGAAATAATGTTTGTGCAGCATTAGCCTTCCTTGCTTGTCTGAAATGTTGTCGTGGATGACAGGGCATGAATGTTCTGAATTGGTTCCTAAGGCAAAGTACTCCTGACCTCTCAGATTACAAGGTAGTCAGTGTCTGGTATTTTGCTATTATGAACTGGAAGTATGCTAATTTTCTCAGAGAGGAAAGTACTTTTGCAAAGTCCAGTGGGCAGCATAATTCATTGTAACAAATATGACAGAAATACCCCTACGTGCTGCAGCCAAGTTTCCCCCGATATATCTATTCATGAAATAATCTTCCCAAGAAAGAAAATTATGTGTTGTCAGATTTCATAGCATCTCATACCTCCATCATTATTTCCCATAACTCTATGACAAGGAAAGCAGACATTGAAGGTATGCAAGGAATAGAACTGCAAAATTTGTACGGGGGTAAACTGAAGCAGTAATGAATCAACTACATCTATGTTATCAGTGTCATTACATTTTTGCTCTTCAGTCTATTGTTGTTGATAGACTAATTGTCTGGAAACCTTGCTGTATTCATTGACTTCTCATTGCAGTGAGAAAGGCTCATGAGATTCAAAAAAACTACATGAACAATTGCAATACACAATATTTTAGGGACCACAATAAGACACAAATGTTTAGCGGATGTCTCTTTTGTTCATCTTAACCAGGCTGTAGAATATTACTTAGTATATTAGTATTATATTACTTAGTATTATTAGTATAAAAGAAGAAACAACAATACTGATTACTTTGTGGAAAGCTCTGTGCACAATTCTATTGTACAGAATATCTTTCATATTTTAAATAAGAAAAAAAAAAAAAATTCTTGCTTTCACATCAGTCCCAGATGCTGATATTTAACTAGCCACTGTAATATAGAAATATCAACAACATAAAGTTTGAAGAGAAACATCATGTTGGGCAGATTATCCTTTCATGCGTTCAAAATTCAGCCTTTCTACATATCAACTTTTCTCTGCAAGAACTCATAGGAAAAAGCCTTTGAAGAAGTTAAGTAACTAATTTTCTAAATTGAAAAGCACTTTAATGCAAGCTGAATATCACTAATACAACTTCTGGCAATGCTTAATCATTACAGAAATGTTCCAAACAAAAATTTTTTGAACATTTGATGTGATAGTCTGGAAAAATGAAGTCCTGTCGTATAAGCTAGTTTACACAAAATTGTTTTATAGAAAATATTGTTTATATTAATCTTAAATAGCTTATAGAGTACCAGCATCCAAGATGAAAAGTTTTATAATCTTCAACATGTATAACTGGAGCTATGCACAGTGCCTAGCATTGCAAGAAAACAGATGAGCTGCAATAACAATTCAATCAAAATGGTGTAAAGTCTAATGGTATTCTTAAAATGCAATATGGTATCCTATGATAGTTCCATCTTTGTTGTGAATTTTGGATAGATTGCCTTTCTACCTGGAAAGAATCAAATTCTTGCAACAAAATGTTAGCATTTACATTCTTTATACAGCAAACAATCTATGGTTAGGTACAAGGCTACTGAATACCTATCTTCACGGACTGTTAGTTCACTCTGGCTATCACTGTCTCAGAAATTTAGGTGACAAAGTATTTACTTTCATTTCAGTTGAGACTCTCACAGACATTAAGGCCTCTTAATCCTCAGAAAGCTTTCTGTTTCTGTGAGATAAAGTAGTGATTCCACAAGACTATATACTTACTGTCTTTGTCCATCTCTATAAGAAGAGGATAGTCATTTCATACACTGCACTCACTGAAGAATTCCCCTACTAAAAGAAATCTCAGCACTATTACAAGGTCTATGTTTAACTGCATCACTTAGTGAAGACTTTTACCTGGCAGAAAACATTTTCTGAGAATGAAGTAAACGACAAACTTAACCTTTGTTAGATAACGGATGGAACAAAAAAAAATTGAGTGGACTTTTTTGTCTAGCCTGTCTTTGTTGACTTGAAAATGATTTTTGACACCAGCAGCAAGATTTTTCCTTTAGGATGGTGCAATTTCATTGTGTGGTTTAAACAATTTCATGATGAAATGAAGGCAAGACTGATGAAAGTTTGAATGCTTTCAATTCATTTCCTCCAGCAACACAAGCTCATGTCATCTCAACAACATTGCTTAGCACGTTGTTTGTCACAGTGGTCCCAGCTGATTCCTAAGACACTCTCCAGGTGTCCAGATTAGATTCAGAACTTGATGGAAAGCCGTTAAAGGCCATTGTGCCAAGCAATAAGGATGCCTATTCCTGTATCTGCTGAGGACCCTGCTTGCTCATTCCCAGGAACCTAAGGAAATAACAGTGAATCAAATTTCCTCTGCATGTTCACCTTTTGGAATGATTAATACATCACTTTTCCCAGTAAATACCGAGCGATTATTTATAACTAACCAAAGGCTTAAATGTGTGCTTCCAGCTGTAGAGAAATTATCCCCCCAGAACATGTCAGTGGTGGGAAGAGATGAAATTTACAGCAAACTAAAGATTTGCAAGACAGCCTTCAGAAAATAACAGATACCCTTTTGACAAGGTGGATATAATTTTGCAAGCAAAATGAGTGTTTGAAAGGCATATGTCAAGAAGCAGCAAGAGCATGCCATTCTTACATGGGCCAGTAGAGCAGTGTCTTCAGCAAGGGCATAGTCACAGAATGCCCAAGCAAAGAAAGCAGGATGGATCTGGTGACCATTAGCAGGGTCAGTCACAGTCCAGTGACTCCCAGGCAAGTCTATGCTGACAGAGCGGATCTGAGGCCAAGCTGCAGTGTCAAATTAGCAACTCAGTTATACAGTTGAAGTTACAGCATTTTGTGCACTTTTTGCATCTTTTATGCTTTTTTTTTTCATAATTGTTATCCCTAAAACTGATCCTGTTCATATCTATTTTTTTTTGAAATGACAGTTTATAGCCTTGTAGTCTCTTGTGCCACTTTTCCCAGCTTGTTCCCACTTTTCACTACCACTACTATCATAACACGCCTCTATAATATATTATCACAGCATCAGAGTCTCCTGTACCATACAAAGATTAGCAAAATTAAAAGCATATCTACTTGATCATTTGTGAAATCGTTGCTACAGCTAAACCAACTGAGAACAAAATAATAATTTCAGAACAAATGAGAAGGACAAGCCTTTGTCCTGAGGCTCTGTAACATAGTACAAAGCTCATGTCACATTACTAACAATGGGAAAATTGTATTTATGGATTAGAGTTCGAAAATACAGGGAAAACAAAGAGAATGTAGGCATTAGAATCTATTGCATGTTCTTATTCAGTAGTCAAATGATACTGTGAGTTTGAAAGAAACGCTATTCCTATGCAGAAGTCAAAAAGTATTTGCTTTTACTTGACTGTTTTCACTCAAGTGCATACAAATAAGGACTCAGGAGTATTACTGAGAAGACTATCTGCAGCAGTATCATTCAAATTATGGATCATGGCATCCACAGAGGAATTTTTACATAAAATTTAACTTAGGGTTTTACACTTACAGGGCTGTAAGCTGAACGAGTTCTCTTAATCAGAAAAATCCTTGCTTAGTGAGCCACATCTGTGATAATATTGGTGTGCTGTCTGTCTCCTATTCAGTGGCAAAAACATGAATGTAGAATATAATGCACCTACCTCCGTGTGGTTCTGAGAAGAATTTAGGAATTGCTTCTCAGAGAATTAATGGATTTGGGCTGGGAATTAAACATAAATAGTTTATGCAATTGCTTATAAATGAAGACACAAATATTCATCTGAGTGCTTATTGTATAATTCTGAGACAAAGCTCTGTGTTCCTCTTTGACCTCCCACAAGCTTTCAGAGATAGCTGGAACAGCAACTAAAATATTCTTCATCAAATTTACAGCACAATGTTTGTTGAGCCACGGTGAGATCCTGTTCAGCTGAATTACAGAAAACAAGTCAAAAGTTGAGGTTTTTAGAGAAGATAAACTATTGATGGGCAGATTTCAAAGTGTACAGAGGCTTACTGTTCTATGAAGAGAAAAACCCAGGAGTCTGAAAATATATCCAAAACATCTAAGCTTTTTCACTTCGAAAACAAAAGACCATAGATCTTATAGTCTTTCTTTGAATATTTTATCATTCTCTTTCCGAAACAGAAACCAAGTTTCTCAAAAAGAAATTCAGAAATACACCAGTTAACCACAGTGTCACAAAGCTCAAAAGTTTTCACGTATATCTTGAGGTAAATCTTCACATATTTAGGACTATACACTAAGTCAGAAGACTTTTCTCAGACCTAATCAAGGATTTAAATTTGCCTTCTTCAAAGTAGTTGGAGTTGAAAATCTTCATTTTGTAGACTTTTCAGAAATAAGATATTACTTTTCTTTTAGCTGAACTGTGGGCTACTTTTGAATATTTTACAACTTTTGAATGTTTTGATGACAAATAACTGCTTTTCCTCAATATACTTTTGCATTTGATGCACAAATGACAGATTTAATTTTCCTGTGGAGTGTCTAGACAGGAAACTGTGTGTTGAAAATTACTCACTAAGAACATTTTCATAGACATAACAATCCAAATCCCCCACAGATTGCTAGCTAGATAGACTATTAGCTGAAAAGACAAATAAAGAATGTCAAAAAAAAAAAAAAAAGCAAACAAATAGTATTACATTAAAATGAAAATCAGTTATGGTAGTGTTGGAATGTACTTTAAACATGGCTGAAAAGTGCACTTGCAGAACTAATATGTGCATATAGCTATTTTGACTATACCTGGTATGACAGCCACTTCTGAGTGCACCACTACTTAAAAAATACTGTTTGAGAGACTTTTGTGTAACAATAATTATGATAACCATGGCAAAATGGTTAAGGATTGGATTAATATCTTTAAAAAGGGAAATGTGTATTAAGATGTATATGTGTTGCACATCTCATGGTCACGACATGTTGATGGACTGACTCACACATTCACTATTAAGCCTTGTCATATGTGCTTTGTTGGACTGCTCTTGAAGGAACAAACTATGTGTTTTCCCTAGAAAGTTTTGAAATCTCTCAGGGATATTTTTCCTATGAGGTAATAATACCTTAGCAAGCCATTACATGGTGTTACTAAACCAAAAAGGATGAAATATGTAGAAGAGAAAATGGAAGTTATATTTCATAAGAAAATTTTCATTCTGAGATCTATTGGTCTGTGGACCCACCTATTAGCTCTTTTCTTACTTCAAGGAAACAGAGAGATTCTCATCTCTTTTACTGTTTTCTGTGATACATAAAATCAGATTGAAAAAAACTTTTGAGAAAATACACTTGGGTTTCCAGCTTATTTTCTTTGTTATAATCTCTTTCTACATCCTTTTTCTGTTTCTTGGAATGGCTTATTAAAGGAAGAAAGTCTTACTGTTGTAAAAATGCCTTCTAAGAATTGAGGTGAAGGCAGATAAATGAAGGTTGAAAGACACTTGACAAATGCATTTCTGTTTCTAATATTAGCCTGATGTTAGAAGGATAATGGAATATGTCAAAAGTGTCACTGAACCTCTCTCCTTTTCTTGATATAGCTTTTTTGAATGTAACTTTGGAATTTCGTAGACAATGCAGACTTAGTCTTCTAACACAGATTCTTACATTAATTTCTCTAAACATCTTCTATATATTCCTAAAAATCTCTAGGGGAAAACCACCTAGTACAAGGACAACCCATCTTTGCTTATCTAATATTGAAAATATTCAACTGGAATTGCATCAGAATTATTTAAATACTAACAAGAAATATTTTTGAACACAAAATTATAAGAAAAACTGAACTGCTTATATAATTAAGGATAATTTATATGTGCAAAAAAAAATATCAAAACGTTGAAAGTGATTTTAAATTAAGAGTAGTAAACTGGTTAATGTAAAAATCAAATATTCATATTCTTGTTTAACCAGCAGTTGAGTTTTTCTCAGTTGATCTTTCTGTAAGACTATTTGCACTCCATTTTTTCATGTTTCAATAATAATTTTTATTTCATTTAGTTTTCAAACCAATGTTGAATTTCAAATTTTTCTTATTAAATACTACATATGTTATAGTGTATTTTATTCTGCATAGCTAAATGAAATATTAAAAGTAAAGAAAATGTAATATGCTAACAAAATTAGTAACAGTTTAGCCATTAATTTCAGTAGTGCAAAATTTTATGTGATAATATGTATATTAATATTCAATAGGAAGCTAAGAATTAATGTTACTTTTGTAATCATGTCTTGATAAGTTCATAGCATAACTTGTATGGAATATCCTTGAGGGACTTTAATAGCAAATTGTGTGTATGGACAAAGCTTTTCATATTAAATTAAATCAATACTATAACTGGAACACATCATGTAGTTATCTACAGAGAAAAATCAATATCTATCATTGCATAAAGGTTAGTAGTACCTACTAAAATGAAGGCAAAAATTATTTTTAGTTAGTAATTTACGTTGTATTGAAATTTCATTAATGAATATATTTGTAGTGTCCATACATTTCTGCAATGAAAACACACTGATTCTAAATTTCTATAGAAATTCTTTGGTTTTAACAGCTCATCTCACAACCATTCTCACTGAAAAGCTTGGTAGTGCTTAAAATTAATAGCCTCAAAATTTCAGAAGTAAACCCACTGGAGATTTTATTGAGAAGGGCTTCACACCATCAAAATTAAACAAGATAGCTCTACAAACCATCTTTCTGTATAGTCTTTGAGAAGAGAATTTTCCAGATCAGTTCATTGTTGTGTTCTCTCTACTGGCATTTAAAGTCATCTCTGCATTAGATAAAAATAAAATGTTTAGCTGTGCAAAGAGATCAAAAGATTGGATAGGAGAGAACTGCCAATGAAGGAACTGAGATGGAACGAATCAAAAGCATATAGTCAATGAATGACAGCTCAAAGGTCTGTAAAGCAATCAGTTGATGTCATTAAGATTAGATCCCTACATAACCATCTTTACATGGACCAGTCATCACAGCAATGTTCTCTTGTGCTTTTCTCTTTGGGGGTAGGAATGGTCTGAATTACTAATCTGTAATTGAGGGTTTGGGGAAAGGATTCCCCTACATCCTTGCCTTCCTTTGTCAAGGGTCCAGTTGTGTCTCCCATGTATATCTAACTATCCTTTGATCACTTTCCTGAAAGTAGGTTGGGCACAGTCTCACACGTGACAAAGACATGATGTTTAAGACTTAGCAAATTCAAAACAGTCTCAGTTAAATCAAGCCAATTATTTAAAGAAAAAATTTAATGTTCATTGAAACCTCCACAGACTGAAGTTCACAGTCTGAACTATTTGAGAAATATAAGCCTCCACTAAGCCTTCACAGATCCATAATATATCAAAGTATGTTAACACACTGCAGTCAATCCAAGATCAAGCCACTAATTCTGGCATTCTGAACATGGATGAGAAAACCCATGTCATATCTAGAGAGCATATACTTATAAGGCACAGTGGTAGGCACACTGATGGAAATCCAACACTTAATAGTAGTGCTCCCTCCACATCAGCAGGTGAATTCTCAGCATCCTTTCTACAGCTAGTAGAAAAAAAAAAACAAAAACCACAGACCTTACACTCCTACTGTTGCCTGATCCAATATACATGACAGTCTTGCTCAGATCTTCATGTGCCTAGCTGGAATGAAAAATAAATAAAATTGAGTACCTGATTTCTGTGGTATTGAACCATATTCTTGAGCTTAAATGTCTTCAAGACTTTTTGTTGCCATCCCTTAAGACTCCTACTATTCTTATGGAGTTTTATGTCTCTTCTATGGTCTAATATTATTGCAGCCTATATTTTCACATTATCTATTACAACATCCCAAACTCTCTACAAATGCAGTTCTGTGCCACACTATATTTACCTGAGATAGACACCCTGTAGGTTTCCCACAAAGTTTAAACCTGGAATATCAGATGCATCTCTCTTTCTTCTAATCTACAAGAAAGGAAATAACCCACAGGAGACATAGTCTTATTTCTTATGAATGATAGAAATTGAAGGAAGAATATATCATTTAGTTTTACAAGCCATTATCCTCTCACTTACTTAAAAAGTTTGATTATAATAATTTCATTTTATGTAATCTTGTAATCACTGATCAATTAAATACACTGTGCTACAAGAACTCAGCCTATTCAAAACTAAACTTACAAAAAAATTTCAGAACTTATGAAACTGGATTTTTCTTCCAAACTTATTTGTTCAGAGACATTCTGTTAATTATGGATTACATATATACTATCTAGATCCTTTTCATTAAAATATGTGATTACTTGAAACTTATTTATTGGCAGAAATTGACACAGCAACCTGAGTTTTCTCTTTTTCTTGGAGAACTCATTATAGCTCTCTCAGAGTTTGAGCTGAAATATATAGTACTGATGTTCAGTAATTTATAGTAGATAAATTCTCTGGAATGTCATATATAAAATATAATTTAAGATATCCCCAAGCTATACCATTTGATTTTTTTGTTATTGTCATACTTTCAGCCTCTTCAGTGTTTTTTCCTTTAGCTGTGTTAATCATAAAACCAAATGGAATATGCATTTTACAATTCTATGTAAGTAGCAGATCAGATGCAAAAATTTTCGTTACGATTTCTGCAAGCATCTGTATGAGGTGTCCTTACTTTAGTACCTTCCTTTACTTATTGCAGTATGATATTCCATGTTGCATTTGGCATTTATTAAGCTGGATTCAGAGGTTACATCTCTTGGGGAATAAGGAAGTTATTCATTTTTGTTAGAACCGTGAATTTCTGGTTGGGAAAAGTGATGCCTTTCAACTATTTCTTACAAGGTGCTTATTTCTCCTGAGTATTTTTTTGCTATTGTTAAAACTTGAAGCACAAAGACATGTTCTAATAAAATCAGCAAGCATGCCTGCGTGTTTACAATTTCAGTAGTCACTACAAATTAATTGCTTTCATTCTTGTTGTCAGTAAGTCTTTGATTTCTCCTATCTTTAGAAGACAGCTTTAAAAGGGACTGGTTCAAACATACAAGTTGCAGTGTTTATCACTGTGTTCATTAAACACTCTCCAGATTAACATTTTTAATCGTAGTTCCAATTTTTACCTACAACATAATTGTTCTAAACTGTTTCCTGTGGAAGTTTGGGCTTTGACATAATAGTCATAGCCATGGCTGAGCAAATAAAATGCTTAATTTCCCAGAACAGACTGGTGCTGTGTACTAGATTCCTAAGGTCAAGGCATACCTGCAGATGTGGAAAAAGAGACTGATAAACCAGACCTCATATGCTCTCAATGATGACATGATCTTCGCTCACTCTGGTACCACTGTGTACAATTCACTGCCAACCCCAGCTCAATGCCTGGGAAGAGCAGGGTACCTCCAAAAAGTAAGCTTGCCAAAACTGTGAATTGACATCGCATAAGGAGCTCCTTATAGCTAACCAATAAAGGAACATTGTTCCACAAGGACTTGGAATGAGAGGGAGATTGTCCTGTTTATATGGGATCCGCAGGCTGGAAGCCCCTTCTGAGAACAGCTCTTATTTGATGGATACAAAATAATTATTAACCAATTAGTTCATTAGCTGCCACATTTCACACCTTGTCATATCACACATTCAATGGCCAAAACTGCATCTGACACAAATCCTACTTGAAAAGTCTTAATAATTAGGAAAGAATGGAAAGAAATAGAAAAATACTAGGAAATCAGGACAGACGTATGCTTTCTACTAAGTCTTCTGATTGGTTTCTGAGATAACAAGGTAAAATGGATTATTTACTTGAAAAACTGTTTTTTCTCTCCTGATAATTTCTATAAAAAGGAATATTTTTTAATAGAGAAAATGTCATTTTTGGAAAGACCTGAAGATTTTGGAAAACACATTCTATTAGAGATTAAAAGTCCTCCAGAAGCAAGACAAATAGTTTTTCAATAGTCAGGGGGATATGTCAATTAAAAAAAAAAAAAAAAAAAAAAAAAAGATAGTAAAAAAAGATTTAATCTTGGGTCTTTGGTTTCTGGAATTCTTGTACCAATCTCTTTGCATTAATCTTCCATGTGATATGTTTAGTACTTTTTTTAAGCTGATAAGAGTTACAATAAATTTCATTTCCTGGAAATTAAATTCCCCAGACTTTCCTGTCCCCCTGCAGACCTTGCTTAGGTTCGATGCAACAATTTTTTTTCTGCTCTGCTAGTTACAGTTAAGTCACTGCAAAGAAAGATGCCATAATGGAGATAGAATAAGTTTGTCTTTTTTCATGCTCTATCACTATTTAATGTACAATTTAGATTTTCTTATATTAATTTTAAACACAGAAGATATATATATGTGTTTGGGAATAATGAAGATGTCGTACTTCTCCTGCCCAGTCAAGAAAAGCTCCAGAGGTCTTAAGAAGCAAAATGTTAAGTCTACATGCTGAGATATATAGGCACAGATTTTGACAGAATACACATTTATAAAAGCCAGTCCTCTTGAATTGCCAAGCACAGGTCCAAACTTTCTCTTCCAGCATACTCTGCAATACACTCATCAACCATGCTGCTGGTTTGGATGTGAAGTGTGTTCAGCTACATCCATGTTAGCACAGAACAAAGTACAACAGAAGTGGCACTGTAAAGCAAAACAATTGGTGCTGCAAACCATGTTTCTGTCATATACCTATTGTAGGGAGGGCTCATAGAGTGTATTACTTCTGTTTGGAATACATTAGGTGTAATTTTGGAATGACCACTGTAGCTCAGTTTAATTTCAAAGAGAATAAATGTATGTAATCTGAGGTCACTCAGAGTAAAGCAAAACAATATACAGTGACCAGAGGTTTATTTCCAAAGTGCATTCCTGATCTTCTCTGGAACTGTAATGGAGGCAAAACCATAATGTAAACCTTCCACACTAGACTGTTGGACACAGAATAGTTAGTGGGTGATAATGCAGAGAATGCTGAAGATGACAGAGTGCCATGTTCTAATAATTTTCATGAGCTGGGTGCCATTAGCTTTCCCTATAACAATTATGATATATTTACCCCCCATTAGTCCCAAGCAGTGGTCTAGTCACAAAATTTCATTTGTTCTATGGCAGATTTGTTTACAATCATCCATTCTCCTTAATTTCACAATAAAATGAATTTATTTCATTTATTTCAAAATGAATGTAACTAAAACCTGACTAGAGATAAATAGCATAAAAATAGATTTTCTTTCTTATTTTTTAAGCAGACTTCAAAGTTCTAATTGTTAGATCTAGTAAATTTATCTTGAGTTGCTAGTAAGACTGACAAAACTGAAATAAATTAAGACCCAAATGCAAGATTTCCCTAGACTGATTTCCCAAGATTTTCCCAGACTGAGCTGCCAGAAGAAGGTCCCTCTTAAGGGTCTAAGGAAAAAAGAATAGGGGTGTGGGTCCTAAATCACTCCAGAAGGGGACTGACAGATATGCATGAGGAAAATATATGGACAATGTGGAGAGAGAATCTGGGGGAAAGGTGGAGAAAGGATAACTAAAAGCTGCACATTTTCCAAGTGGTACTGCAAGAGGAGTGGGCATTCATTTCAGCAGGTACTTAACTTTCCCCTACAGGCTGAAATGCCTATAGTTAGGAAGTACAAGTAGTAAGAACAGCTACTCTCCATTTTTTCAACCATCTGTACATTGTGGTCAAATGATAATCAACTACTGAATTTATTTCTGCTGAGTAAGATACTTGCTAGCTGTGACACCCATGGTACAGACATTAATTCTGATAAATGGCTTTAAAAGCCTTAATGGAAATACCTGAAGTATTTTGACAACCTGAACCAATGCTGCTGAAAGTCCATTGCCTCTAGATCATAACTTTTATTGCTGTCTACTACCAACTAATACACCTCTGGCTGAAACCATACTGATGGTTTCATACCATCCAGATTTAGTGTAGTTATGTTGCTTTCTGTTGGTGTCAAATTCAGTCATGCTATCTGTAATATGAAATTTTTGAGCATGTGTTCACTACAGAAGAGTTTTCAGTGTAGATTCATAGATATTCTCTTTAGTTAAGTATTCAATCAAATTTCCCTTTGTTTGATTAGCAGATATTGTTAAGCCTATCCATTTCATACCATAATATTTTTATTAGTGTAAACACAAAATTGAGTTTTTAAACATCCCTTCTTCCTTCTGTTATTCCTACAATTACATTTCTATATTTATGATTTCCAAATCACTACTTCTATGAAAATCAGAGGCAACATTAAAATGGAAGACAGATGACAACTACTACTGTGTTGATAGAATTGAAAAGAAATCATTTTATATGTCATGCAAATCAATACAGAATTATTGTATTTTGAAAGCTGAATTAACAGTTAAAAAAAATAAAGCCATGAAAAAAAATAGTTATCCAAACATATCTGGATAATTTTTTAGAAAAAGTACAAATTGCTTCTTTTAATGATTCAACGGGAAGATTTCATTAACAAAATGTGCTTTTAATTATGGATATTTTGAATAGCATGATATACAAGATGCAAAACTGTTAAAACTCATTAGTAGGGTACAGATGTTTTATGTACTTTTAAACTGCAAACTAAATTGATCATGTGTCTTTGTAAATAAACCAGCTGGCTATTCTTTATTAAGGCATCTGTCAGTTCTTCATAGAAAAAGACAGTAAAAATGAATGTAGAACAGCTTTTAACTCAGAACCTCCAAAGACATTAGTTTTAAGGAGTGTGTAAAAGAGGAAAAGAATATTTAAAACTGATAACTACAAACAACAAAACCACAGGCAACATTAAATTAAATCTGTCATATGGCAACTAATGTTATAAGCTTTCAGCTGAGTCGCTAATCTCAGAGCATACTGTCATACTAATAAAAAAGTTCTTCCACCTTTAATAACAAGAAGGATGATTATGTGAAGAGATTAACCAGCTCAAACTCCTCTAGGAATTCAAAATTTGCTTACCTTAATCTTTGTACTAGCTGTGCAGGAAAAGCCTTGATCCTCTCAACTTTCATTAACCAGCGTTACTGGAAAATTGATAAAAGAGATTCACAATGCTGCAGTTAAGAATATGAATCTTTTCTTCTTTCCTCCAGTGATTTAACTAATTGCAATTGGACAAGTATAGTTCAATGATTTTATGCTTCTATAACCCAACTTTCTGGTTCACAGAACTGTAAGCAGGAGAAAGCTTTAGTTTTATGTAAGAACATAATTGCAATCTCATGAAAATAGCCCTCTGCCCTTCCTTTACCTAGGAGAAATGATAGTTATGTGTCTCATTTTATGTTTGAAAAATAAGTGTAGGATGTGAATAGTGTGTTTTCCAAAATATAACATTTCTGATTAATTTTGTCAAGCGATGAATGCCTCACTCAATAACTTAACACTTCAGTGAGAAATAATGTAGCAACTTTTAACAGTCCCATTAGGGCATTATTTTTTCCCCAGGCTGAAAATCCTTGAAGCATACTGCCCTTGTAACAACATCTTGGCACTAAGCAAGAGCCCATCCATGCAGTCAGTGACCACACAACCCATTCATGTGATACAATTAATCTCATCTTTGTTCAGAAAACCAAAATCTGATTGTCCACTGAACAGTCATAGAACTGTAGAATCGTAAAAAAACGGAATGGCCTGGGTTGAAAAGGATCCCAGTGATCATCTAGTTTCAACCCTCCTGCTATGTGCAGGGCTGCCAGCCACTAGACCATGCTGCCCAGAGCCACATCCAGTCTGCCCCCAGTCACATCCCTGGGTGCCTGCAGGGATGGAGCATCCACAACTCCTGGGGCAACCTGTTCCAGCATGTCACTACACTCTGTATGGAAAACTTCCTCCTAATATCTAACCTAAATCTCTTCTGTCTCAGTTTAAAACCATTCCCCCTTGACCTATCACTATGCACCCTAGTAAACAGCTGTTCCCCCTCCTGATTATATGCTCCCTTCAAGTAGTGGAAGGCTGCAATAACGTCTCACCAGAGCCTTCTCTTCTCCAAGCTAAACAAGCCCAGTTCCCTCAGCCTTTCCTCATAGGAGAGGTGCTCCAGCCTTCTGATCATCTTAGTGGCCCTCCTCTGGACTCACTCTGTGAGCTCCACATCCTTCCTGTGCTTGGGGCTCCAGGCCTGGATGCAGTACTGCAGATGGGTTCTCACAAGAGCTGAGTAGAGGGGGACAATCACCTCCCTCTCCCTGCTGGCCACTCCTTTTTTAATGCAGCCCAGAAGACAGTTGGCCTTCCAGGATGCAAACGCACACTACTGGCTCATGTCCAGCTTCTCGTCCACCAGGACACGCAAGTCCTTCTCCACAGGGCTGCTCTCAAGGAGATCTTCCCCCAGCTTGTAAAAATACCTGGGATTACCCCAAACCAAGTGCAGCACCCTGCACTTGGCCTTATTGAACCCCATTAGGTTTTCATGGCCACTTCTCCAGCCTGTCCAGATCCCTCTGGATGGCTACCCTTCCTTCCAGTGTCTCAGCTGCACCGCTCAGCTTGGAGTCACCCACAAACTTACTGAGTGTGCACTCAATGACATCATCTAAGTCATTGATGAAGATGCTGAATAGCACTGGACCCAAGACCGACCCCTGAGGGATACCGCTTGTGACCAGCCTCCACCCTGAAATAGAACCATTGATCACAACCCTTTGGCTGCGTCCAGCCAGCCAATTCCTAATACATTGAATGGTCCATCCTTCAAATCCGCAACTCTCCAATTTAGAGAGAAGGATGTGGTGAGAGGCCATTTCAAAGGCTTTGCAAAAGTCCGGGTAGATGACATCCACTGCCCTTTCCCCATTCACCAAAGCCATCACTCTGTCATAGAATGCCACCAGATTGGTCAGGCACAATCTGCCCTTGGCGAAGCCATGCTGGCTGTCTTGTATCACCTCTTTATCTCGTATGTGCCTTAACATAACTTCTAGGAGGATCTGCTCCATGATCTTCCCAGGCACAGAGGTGAGGCTCACCAGTCTGTAGTTCCCCAGATCCTCCTTTCTCCCTTTCTTAAAAATGGAAGTAACATTTCCCTTTTTCCAGTCACTGGGGACTTCACCAGACAGCCATGATTTTTCAAAAATGATGGAGAGTGGCTCAGCAACCATATTATCCATTTATTTCAGAACCCTAGGATGGGTATCATCTGGCCCCATATACTTACACACATTCAATTTCATGAGGAGGATTCGGACTTGTTCCACTGTTACAGTGGGACAGAAACCACTCCCCACAACCTCACCTAGAGGCTCATGATCTAGACACGGGAAGCCTTACCACCCATGAAAGCACTCATTGAGTACCACAGCTTTTTCTATGCCTGAGGAAGCCAGCTCCCTGTTACCTTTCATTAGAGGGGGAACACTGTCCTTGGCCTGTCTCTTCCTTCCTGTGTACCTGTAGAGCCCCTTCTTATTATCTTTCACATCCCTCGCCAAGTTCAGCTCCATCTGCACCTTGGCTTTCCTAATCCTATCTCTACACACATGAACAACAGCCCTGTATTGCTCCCAGAATACACAACCCTGCTTCCATTTTCTGTACATTTCCCTCTTTTCTCTCAGTTTAAGCTGCAGGTCCTTGCACTGCCACGATGGTTGTCTGCCTCCCTCCTTCTCAGTCCTCAAGATGAAGGTAGACAAGGGCATGGATACATGAGAAATTGCCAATGTTGATCCTTGGCTCTCTTTATTAGGCCTGATCCTGACTCTAGTTATGGACATATTGACATTGGTTGTTCCACATCAGCACTCTTCTGACCCAAAGCATAATGTATACAGTCTTTTTTTATTTACAATTTCTGCAAATGTATTAATTTAAATATATTCTAATTAATAAAAAAGGGGAAAAATTAAGGATTCCGAATGTGAAATATTTTCCCCCCAAGAAAATTTTCTGTCATATTGTGTATATTGAGAAAATTATCAGCAAAGGCTGGTAATTTCTGTATATGGATTGCTGGAAGGTAAAGAAAAATGCAATATCTCTATACCCCTAGGATACGGTAAAAAATAAAAGACTATTCCAATTTTGTTTTGTATTGAGCAAGAAATTTAATTTGCCTATACTGACCTTTATGATTAATGAAAAGGCCTTGTGAAAGTATTTTGTTTTTTTATTTCACACTTTGGTTTTACTGAGTACCAGTACGTGTTATAAGCTAAAGAACAGAAAAAAAATCAAGCAAATCAATGCAATCACTTCTATCTTTCCTCTTTCTTTTTTTCTAAATATCTGCTGATTACCCTTACAAAACATAATGAAATTCTATTTCCAACTTGTGCTCTGAAACAACTGAACAAGAAACAAATGGTCACTTTTGCATAGTCTATTGAATATTTGTTTTCAATGTTACTTGTTTATCTACAGTAAAGAATAAAACTTTCCATAAAGAAAGAATAAAACATCCATCTGCAGAATGGATGCAAAAAGGGGAATATAAATAGGAGACATAAAAAACTATCTGTTCTAACTTCTGCTTTCTTCACTGATTTTCATTCTTATTGTCAGAAATGTGATATTGTCATGAATTGTTGAGTGAAATCTGAGTGAGTGTGAATATTCAGTTTTGCAGTGGCACCTGTTAAGAAGACCAGAAACAGAGAAAAGAAGAAAAACTATATAATTTATTTTTCATTCAGCATTATCTTACGAGATTCGTCATCTAGGAACCACAGGGTTTGCTACTAGCAAGGAGACAGCGTTGATTTAAGCTGTTGGTGAGTAAATGGAATTTCTTCTATTTCAAGATCAAAATAAAATATTAAATATATTTATTTGGTATGGATTTTACTTTAAAGTTGTTTGTCTGTTATTTTTAATGGGACTTGAAAGTTCAATGAGTCTCGATTTTTGCCACACCTACTCTATCTGTGTTTGAGAAATATAATTCAATACCATTGAGATGCCAGCTCCTTTGGAAAAGAGGCAACAGTTCAATTTCTTGCACTAAAATAGGTTTCCAGGACCAACAAATACCTTTTCAAAATTCATTTCATTTAATATATCAATTTCATTTAAGATGTCAATAAAACAACTTGTATTCTCTGCTTAGATCAAATATTTGCTTGAGTCAACAGTCAACTTAAATCTTGATGGAAGGCAGGTCCTTGGCATTTCAATTTATTGATCTGAAGCCAATGGAAGCAACTTAGTGTGAGCAAGTGCACTATATCAAATCCCAGTCTCCCAAATCCCAGAAATAAGTAAAATAGTTTTGTTATAAGTTTTGTAATCGATCTCCAAATATGAAAAACTTTCAATGTAAATATCAACACTGTATACAGCAATGTTCTGAAGGCCTGTTTCCCGGCTAAGGTGCCTGTAATAAATCGTTTGAATTTAGTGCAACACAAAACTTTTGTAAACTGCATTTTAAAAAACGTTCTTATCATTTCTTCTGTCAAGTGAAAGATTAAATAGCATTGAAATGCGCTGAAGATGCTGCTGTACAGCAGAACTGGCCTGAGAATTTTTACAAGAATTGTCATACATATTGTGTGATAGACCTATGTGTTGCAGATATTCTCACTTTTCATTTTTAAGCATGAATCTGTTGCTTTGACCATATCCTTTCTATACACAACTTCTCTTCTTGTTCTGTCTTTTCTGTTGGGACCAGGAAAAGTCAACAGAAGAGTAGTATCTACGTTGATATCTATTATCTATTGTGTGAAAGTGGTAGTCTCACTGATTTGTTCTTTGTCACCTCATTCCTTTTTGAGACAGAGCATGCAGCAATCAAACCATTCTACTCCAACATGTGCTTTGCATTTGGAGTGATGCAGCCAAATATAGTCATGTATGCTGCCCTTTAGTGCGGGACAGAGCTTAAGACTGAGAAAAGGTTGAAAATTTGTAACGCTATTGTTGGTACCCCACTGTCCCCAGTATAGGAAGTGTTCCTTTATTGCAACATGTGGCCGAAAACCTTGCGTATTTTGTGGCCTTATTGTCCATGGGTCACTAGACACAGTGCGCTATGGTCTGCTCTTGAACATAGCAAAATTTAGTATCCAAGGGAATGGAAACTGTGAAGAGTGAAACACCACACAGACCAGATGATGCAACAATGTTGAGAAGATACAAAAGTGTATTGGAAAACTGAGGCTGAGGAGAAGAAAAATTATTTTTCTACTGTGAATCATGCCATGTATTCAAGTAGGAAAATATTAACTAAGTTCCCAGTTCTCCTCTCCTTCCATCTCGAACACGTCATATAGGTTAACAATTATTTTTGATAAAGAGACTAATCCTGTGTGAGTCTGATGAGGTTCTATTGAAGGGAGCAGAGATAAAGTCCAGCAGAGAGCATTTTATCTATAATGCCAAGAGTGAGCATACTTTTAATATCAGCATGTTATTGTGTTTTACTAATAAGAATATTGTATATTTATTGCTTTCCCTGGCATTAAAATGCAGATTTAAAATTAAAAAAAAAAAAAAAGTAAGAAAACAATCTAGATATCTAGATGTTTAATAGTAGTTGTCCTGTTTTAAAAAAATATTCATCTACAATAACTGATTTGTTTAATGAAACACATTTTATGCTGTTAACATAGAAACATAATTTACTTTTTGTTTTTTCATCCCTCATCAGATCATTTCTCATTACATTCTGATATAACAAAGCTTTTACATATTTAATAAGTGAATTTTTTTAATAGTAAGGGAATTAAATGTGTATTTCAGTAACAAGAGTAACAAGGCTGTACATCTATGATAAAAATTTTAGAACTTAAGGGGTGATGACATTTTTTATTTTCTTTTAGTATCTAGCTTATTTTTTATAGCAGAGTTATCATGCATTTTGCTCTGAAGAAAAAATTAAAACTAGAAATTCACTCTTGTCTAACATTTACTACTCTCTGTTTCTTTTGATCAAATTAAACGACTGCTGTGTTTCAGCACTTAATTTCACAATAATTTATTTGTGGTAGTATGGGACCACTTTTCAGTTACTTCTCCTTTCTGCTAACAAATAAATCTGGTGTGGTTTTGATGTTGATTATTTTCTATTTACTTTCAGTGCACATTTCCAACAGAATCACAGAATCCCAGAATGGCCAGGGTTGGAAGGGACCTCAAGGATCACGAATCCCCAACCCCCCTGCCATATGCAGGGCCACCAACCTCCACGTTTAATGCTAAACCAGGCTGCCCAGGGCCCCATCCAACCTGGCCTTGAACACCTCCAGGGACGGGGCATCCACAACCTCTCTGGGCAGACTGTTCCAGTACCTCACCACTTTCTGGGTAAAGAATTTCTCCCTGATGTCTGACCTAAATCTCCCCAGCTCCCCAACCACTGCATCTTCTTGTTGTGTGACAAATGGCAGCAGAGGGGCAGTTTGAGAGAATGGCATCTGACATAGAAGTGCATATGAAGAAAAGGCGTATCACTGAATTCCTCCATGTGAAAAACCTGCGCCCAATCGCATTCATAGACAACTTTAACAGGAGAATAGTAGTGTTTGTAAGAGTTTCCTTGCAGTTTCTGGACATTATTACATAGTATGATCTTAATTTGTCTCATATCTAGTGAGTATCACAGCAGCATCACAATGATCATTTTAATCATTGTTATGCCTGTTTTTTCAGCAATTAGTAGCAGTTATTTGAGGAGCACATATTTCTTTTGTTGATTTTTTTTTTTTTTAATGAAGTACTTTCATTTGTTTCTCGTACATTTCTAACACTTTCATGAGTACTTTTACATTCTCTCTTAAACCTGTTTACTGCTGTGTTTGTGCAATTTAGAATGCTAATTGGGAATTAAGATTGTCAGGAAACTTTTTGATGAAGCATTTTTCCACAGAAAATGTCAGTCTATTAACATCAAAATATTCCCTTGGAATGGGACAGTGGCAGTGGCACTGCAAAAAACTTTCTCTGCTGGTAGGGATTTTGGCTGGCTCACTGGCCAGCTGTTGCCTGGTCAATTCTTCAGCTTCCTGCCTGATCTGCCAGCCAGGATCCTGGACTATTTAGGGGCCCAGATTCTGTCTATATGTGGCTAATATGACATGATGGAACAGGAACTTCAACTGTAACGTCAATTTTTTTTTTTTTTTTCCTTAGGTGATGGGGATGAATGGAACTGGGAAAAAAAATTCTCTGCATTATTTGACATCCAACTTCATGAGATACTTGGCAGATTTTGCCATATGCTGCAAGACGCTGATTACAGACAAAATCCAAATCTCTGAAGTCTACCATTTCACTTTAATTTTGAGAACATTTCCATTTTTATTTTTCAACTTTGTAAGATCCGGATCTTAAAATTTTTCCATAATAAATTAATTGCTAAAAAGTACGTTAATACTACTTTTGATTTTTTTTTTTTTTGGTTGAGAAATCAGATATTTATATTATTTTTTCATCTTTTCAAATTACTTATACACTTTCTTCTTTTGCTGCCTCATGAACAACCCATTTTCTTGCTCTCAAAATGCACTATGTAGTATTTTAATATTTTCCTTCTTCCATGCTCTCAATTATTTAAACTGTTGGACAGTATGTTTCTTAATGTGGTTATTTCATAGTCCTGACAAATCACTTTGTCTTTGCTGGTCTCTGAATGATTCACAATAGTGTCCTAATTCTAGTGTCAGTCAGAGAACTAACTAGGATGACTGAAGGTGATCTTCAGTGTATGCATCACATGTTTTCTCTTTGCAGATCTGTTTGCACATTTTTTTCCTGGGCAGCTCTGTGTTTGTGCTCTGAGACATTTTGTCTAAAGCATTTCATTGTTCTGTGATCAAGATATGCATGCACAAAACAAACATCTTATCTTCAGGCTGTTATTGGGAGTGCATTATGTAAAATAAAGATGCCTCTGACTGTCATCACTTTATAGTAGAAGGTACAAGCCTAAAAGGGACCTTAGGGACTTTTTTAAGCGTATGAAACAATCTGATTCTATGTCTCTCTTAAGATGAAATCTTTTGATACTGAAAAATCAGACATGATTAAGAGAAAAAAAAAAAAAAAAGGAAATTAACATGATACTGAAGCAAATATAAGATGCAGAGTGGGGCTAAAGGAAGAACTTATTTGGACATAAAATCAAATGTTTGCATCTCTTACCAAATATTAAAAATGTTTAAGATTTGTTTGATATAATTGAATTAATGGATTTTTATTGTCACTTTTTGGTAGTCCAAACAAAAAATAACAACACATATGTTCTGCAAATTCTGGAGAACAGGGTAAATGAATTTATATACTTGTTTCTAATTTTTTAGAGAGGGAAAAAAACTCATGTAGCATGAACAAATGAGGCACAGAAGTTTATTTATTTTTTAATGGAAATATTCTTTTTCAGCTTTAATATGAAATGAACACATTTTTATAGGCTACAACACATCTGATTGATAAATGATAAAGCCTTCTTCCCCATTTAAAAAAAAAAAAAAAAAAAAGGTTTCTGTTACTGCTTTCTGCAATTTTGGGGAAGCAAAAGAAAGTATCAAAACTCTTTTAAAGTCTTGAACTTTAGAATTTGTACCAGAGTATACATGCATATTCTAGTTGATTTTTGAGGAGAGGACAGTCTCACAATTTGTAAGAATATACCCTTTCTTTTAAGCTATTTCTTTTCTTCACGTCAGAATGAGAATTCATACCTCCAGATGAGTCCTCGTATTCTGGCTGGTTAGAGATAACAGTTGGGATGCTTGTCACCAAATGCACATCCCTGATGTGTGAACAAAGTCTCTATGCCCTCCACTGGTGTTCTGAAATGCCTTTGCCTTACTCTGGTTATCAGTTAGGAACCATGTAAACATGTTCATAAAATACACGTCTCTATTCAGGAAGACAGGACACAGTTTTAGAGGATTTCTGTCTGCACATGACTGCCATTTTTCCCCTCCATCTCACTATATTGAAGGTGTTTTGGCATCTATTATATTTGCTGGTGATTGTTTCTAGTATAGAAAATAAAAATAAAAATTGATGGTAACACACCAACTTTCTTCCAGATTGATCCCTTCAATCACAATTACTGCCAAGTATTTTAAGGCTTTTCTCTTACTGGTACAAACAACGTAAGTACACCTCTTTCTACTGCTATGGAGATGGTCTTTATGCAGGTAGTTGGGTCCTCAGCTATGTCCTGATTGTTACATACTGAGAGAAAGCACCGAATGGCTGAAAGGAGCTATGTAGGTCACCACGGTGTCACGGAGTAGTTTTCTGATGTGGTAAACTAATCCCCTACACAGATCTTAGCACAAAGTGTAGATGTGAGCATAGTCCAAAGGTCAGTTGCTGCACATAACACATTAGATTAGAAGCAAGGCACAAGGCAAGCCTGCTGTAGGTTCAGCAGACTCCTTGGATCTTTCAGTGCAGTAAACAATGAAATGCTGCTGGACTGAAAGGGTGCAAAGATACTTCTGAGGCAGTTTTGTGCTGCCCTTCGAAGAGACAGTACAGCCTATACACAGCAATAGCTAAATTCTATCTCCACTTAAGTGACTGATGTATTTACACTGGATTTATAGCCCTTATGACCTTACAGGCATGTCTGTAATGTCTTATAAATCTGCCTGTGGCAAGAGGATTGTAAGTCCCCAAATAGCATGTCTGCAGTGTGCTTGTGTTGCCTCCCAAAGTGATTATTCTGCAGAGATGAGAAATAACAGATTTTTTTGAGACTGCAGCTTTCCTACAATGGGAAAAAGCATGGCCTTGGCTGGCAAGATGAGCCAGCACTGAAGAAGAGGTGATTTGTATTTATTACAAGTTTTGTTTATAGTCTTGTCAACCTAGAACAAGAAGAAAAGAAAGAAGAAAAAAAAAAGAAAAAAAAAAGTAACATTCTTTGCTAGCTTGTCCTTAGTGGAGCACATCTATTAATTTTTCCTATACTGAAATAAAAATCATCTTCCTGTTGCAGTGTTAAGTATTTATGTTAATGATAACAAAAGAAGACCACTAATGAATTTGTTTTATTCTTTAAAAAGGAGGAGCAGCCTCTGTGTATGCTATTGTCTGTTGTAGACTTTCAACTTTGAGGAGAAAAAAAAAAAGAGAAATAAAGCTGTTATCATTATCAGGAATGACTGTAAACACAACAGTAAATTTTACAATCCTAGCAGTTTTGAGTTCACATTAACTATGGCACAGTTGGAATTTTAAAGTATCTATGATTTTGAGCACTCAAGTTGCCTGTGATAACAAGCCTTTAAAAGCTTTTCAGTTTTAAACAGAAATGTGTAAAAATATAAAACTTCTTACTTTACCAAGGTAGAAAGTTCTTGCTACACTTTATAAGCTTTAGGAGAAAACTTCTGGCTTAAAACCAGGCTCCAGATTAGAAGTTATATTAAATTATGCCAAGGTCTTGCTCTTGGTTGTATTTCCTCTATGTGGTGTTCCAAGCAGTATCTCAGAAAGCATGAGGTGGAAAGACCATTAAAAAAATCATTTGTCCATGACAAGCAGGAAATGAAACAACCTCTCTCTTGACATACGTCAAGTCATTTAGTGTAGCTCCTGACACAACCACGTCCAAAGTGGCTTTACAGTGAGTCAAGTGATAAGGGATAAAGGGAAATGCTAGCTGTCACAAGAGTTCAAGAGAAGTGTTAGTCTGTATTAGATTTTTTTATTATTATTTTTAATTTGGAAAGCTATTTTACTAGTCTTACTTGCAAAGATTTTTGTTTTATAAAACCTAGAATTATATCATTGTTTAGTAAAACATCATGGTGTGAGAAAGCTGAACAAATTATTTTCTTACATGTAAATTTTTTTTATTAGAGATACAAAACTATAGTTAGCTGAAAAAAGATTGCCACTATCCCATGGTACAAAAATCACAGATCCCCTCCTTTGCTTATTGTGAGCTAGATGTTGGTCTTGAGTTCATCATAGTGGTACTGATAGAATTGTAGAGTTTCCAAAAAAATTTATACTTAGTTCATTGATCTCAACGTTTACGTTGCTATACTGCATGATATGGAGTGCTCTAATATGGGAATTCAAAAATGCCAGTATGAACATTCTGAAGTCTCCCTGCTCTCAATACTCCTTATTTCATTTGCTGTTCCCCTCATTTTGCGTGTCAGGATGTAATATCACCTCTGGTCCTAGAAGTTTTCCTTCTGAGACTAGAAAATTGTATCTACACTGAAATACAAATAGGTGAAATTATTCATGGCATTGGCTGGAACAATGTGTTGAAGTTAACAGAATATTAAATGACAGAATCATAGGATCCTTAGAGTTGGAAGAGACTTTTAAGGTACTCTTAAGTTATTGGTTATTTTCTAAGTTATTTTTGGGTGTCCTTACAAATCTCAGAAACATTGTCTTAGATATTTGTGCAAATCTATGAATTGTGCAAACAGTGCATAACGTGAGTCATGTGATACAGATAACTGGAAAATATATGTATGGTTTTAAAGGACTGATAAGCATCTTTTGTTGGTTTTAAGAATGCTGAAATGTGGAAACAATGTTACTAAAGGCATTTGAAGTGTATTCTGAGAAAGACAACCTACTACATAGTATCTTCAAACATTTTTTTTGATTGAATTGCTTTGCAAGCACCAGAGAAATAACAAAACTGAAGGAAAATCTAGTAATTGGCTTTGAGAATTAAAAGAATGTGTTCCTTGTACTTGGAAGAGAAGCAGAAAATTGTGAATATTGATTTCAAAATAGAAGCTATTCCCTTTATTGTCTGGAGAGTGCCTGTCAGAGAACAACAAATTCCACTCATTCTGATCGCTTGATATCCATATAATAAAAGCAAATCAGAAAATTGACTCTTTCTTCTTTTTCTTTTTTTCATTTTCTTTGGTACAGTACGTGTAGTAGTTTGATAATTGCTGGTCACGATGTTGAGATTGATTTCCACTTTTGAGGCCTCCTATATTTTTTCTGTATTCCGGAATATAGATGAATAAATAGTTGTGGTAAATAAAACTTCAGAACACCCACAAATAAATTCATGTGCTGTTCTGCACTGTAAGAAATGTACTGTAAAACTGTTGCAGCATTTTGCAGTTTATCTATCATTGGGTTGACTAGTTTTTCTTCTACTATCTTTCTCTGCATGTAAAGAATTTTGAACTTAATTTGCTATTTAAATCTGCCTTCCATCCATAAGTTTCTTAATTTTTCTTTAATAGATTTCCATGATCATGGCAGATGGCTTGGGTATATCTGCTTATCTGTTTAGATTCACATGATGTTTGCAAAAGTCAAAGTCGTAAAATATTTATTACACAGAAAATTAAGGGCTGTTATGCTTTGGATAATATAATAAATCTGTAACAGAGATAGTGCCTCTGGATTTAATTTATAACAGCATGGTTATGTCCATGCAGGACTGGGACCAGTTAATAAACTGTCCCAGACCTGAAAATACTGGAAGTACATATCAGATATGTATCAGCTGGCTGTGCACACCCAGAAACTCATAGAGCCATAGAAAAAATGTAGATTGCAAGGGACCTCTGGAGCAAAATCCATTGTTCAAAGGCAACTTCAATTATATTGGATTCTTCAGAGCCCTCTCCAGTTAAGTCCTGAATTTATTCAAATGCAAAGGTTTTACAGCCTCTCTGGGGGATTTCTTCCAGTGTTAGCAGTGTTTGATCAAATTCACTGTGAAAAATATTTTTACAACTACTTGTCATAATTTCCCTTGCTGCATCTTGTGACTGTTGTTTTGTATCTGTTTGCTATCCCAATCCAGGAATCATTTGTCTTCTATAAGACTGTTATGTAATTAAAGACAGAAATTATTTTCACCCTCAAGCTCTTCTTTTCACTGAACAAACCAAACTCTTGCTTTCTTCTTGCATTGGGTGTACCAACCCTATAATCAGCATGGTGGGCAGTCATCAGGCTATATGTGCCTTTATGTTCCAAGGATCTCAGAACTGGTCATGGTACTCCAGCTGTGTTTTCACAGAGCTGAATATTTTATTTCCATCAGCTAAATGACTCCTTTAACTAACACAGCTCACAGTTATTTCATAACCACAAGCACACTGCTGATTTGCATTCAACTTACTGTATGTCAGGACACTCCTTTATAGTACTTTTTTGTAAAGCTATATTTCTGTACAGTGGCATGTTGCTATTCCATCACAGGTGCAGAACATCATATTTGTCCCTGCTGAATTACATGAGGTTCTCATCAACCCATTTCCCCTGTCTGTCAAGGTCAGCTGCCTGGAAACTGTACTCTGCACCTTATCAACTCCTTGCCCTAATCTTTTCTCATCTTCAAACTCATGGAGGGCATGTTTCATCCCATTGTACATGTTCTAGCATGAATAACAACACAGGACACAGAGCTGCTCAAGCACTCCTGGAAATAATCTGGAGTAGCTAGTCTAACCTGTAGCTAGTCAGCCTGAAGTCTTAGCCTTGAGGTCGTGTCTTCCTGAATTTAATGCTACTTCATGAAAAAAGTAGCTGCATCTAAAAAAAAAAAAAAAAGACCCACCTGGAAACTGTAGGGAAGTTGTCTGCGTTGCATCAGCAAAAAAAAAAAAGTTAAACTTCCATATACTTAATCTGATTTTTTCATAGTGTGAGCTATTTTAATGTTATTAAAAGTTTGCATCCAAGAATATTCCCAAAATGTACAGAAGCCAAAGTTCTGAGACAAAAATCTCCAGCTGTAAAATGCTGAGAAATTAAATTTCTTCCTGCTATACTCCCTCAAGTGATTTCCTGATGACACAAGTACCCTAAAACATGATATAATTAATTGATTTCCAGAGTTTGCTGTCTCATATCTGCTGACCCCTGAAACTGGAACTCGACCAAACCAAAACTAAGTTTGCTTCACTAGTAGGTCTCAGTTTCTATGTAAATTCATAAATAAGGATGCGATCCACCCATTGTTAGACTGTGGCCTAGAATCACTGAAGAATTCAGCCACTATGCATTATGAAAATGCTTAGACTACTTCCATTTCCAACACTGAAGATTCATAGATGTCAAAGTAAGGCAATCAGTACTTTCTTAAAGATGTCCTTGAGGACAAGAGGGAAACATGTAAACGATCAACTTTGCCAGACAAAATGTTAATGTAGTTTCTTAGCAGCCTTATAATGTTGTCTCTCTTGAATTTTCTACTAGGTGAGCTCTCAGGTGTATGTGAAGTGCAGAAAAGAAACGTGTTAAGAAATGAATTTAGATACATAGTTGGCAGATAGTTTTGAGTTGTCATGATTTCATAGCAAAAATATGAATAGAAAATTTATCAGCTTTCAACTTCTAAAAGGAATTTTACTGTTATCCTTCTTCCATTTTGCAAACACAGATGATAGTGTAATGTTTTAATTTTAACCTGGGCAGACAACTTGCAGAACTGTGTTTTGATTGAACTCTGTTATGACTGGGGATTTCTTTTGAAGATCCAGAGCCTTACTGAGAATATTGAACGGAAGTGAATAAATAAAACATGAACATCAGTAAGGATAAATAAATTCAAAGTTAAATAAAATAAGACATTATAAGACAACCACAGGGTACTTCAATGTGTAATGTAGACTTTGTGATGAAAAAAATAAAGGAATATAAATTAATTTGTAAGCATAGGAAGTGAAGAATGTTGCAGAAGGCAGGATAAATATTAGTTACCCAGTTTAAAAAATGTTGTTAAAAAATGACCATAGGTGGAATAAAATGGTGCAGCGCTACAACTGTGCCTTGCTGATATACATTACAGGAACACCTGGCACAGTGTTAAGTTCACAGTATATTTCTTATAGTGTTATATTTCATAGAATCATAGAATCATAGAATCACCAAGGTTGGAAAAGACCTAAAAGATCATCCAGTCCAACCGTTCACCTATTCCCAAAAGCTCCCACTAAACCATGTCCCTCAACACAACATCCAGCCTTTCCTTGAATACCCCCATTTGAGTGAAGAGGAACCAAATGACAGCAAATATTATCTGTTAGACCACCCAAAGTAATAGCTTAAAAATAGCTTTGCTTTCAGGTCCATGACATCATCTTCAGATTTTCTTACAAAGTCATGGCCCACTACACTGGCATGTGAGAGTGAATTCCTGACTCATTGTCTTAAAAATCTGTGTAATTTGTTGTGTCATTTAATATTAAATAAGAATATGCATTTTTAGCTGTTATTTGCTTTGTAGCATGTAAAATTGAGCTGTGTTTTTAATAATCTGACAGAAAAACTGATTTGTCATTCCATTCATTCTCTTAAAGGTCACTACTGAGACAGCATACTGCACACCATTGCAGTGTGATGCACTTTTCCATCTGCTTTCCGCAGACATTTTGACTTCAGACACTTGTACATCTACTTGATCCTCATTTGCCATTCAAAGCCAAGATCTAGAATTTAAAAAAAAAAAAAAAAATTAGAAGTAGGCAGAAATGGTGTCTTCTGCTTTCAGCTCATAGGCTGTGCGGGCCTGCGGTCTGAAAAACAGAGCAATTGAAGTGTTCCCATTGCTGAGTTGCAGTTATGCAGAACTGGCCAGCAGCGGAGAGCAATGGCAATTTAAGAGGGTTAAGAAGCATGGAGAGGCAACAACAGAAATTTTTTAGTTGCAGGACAGGCAAAATCCAAAATAAAATGTTCTCCAGTTCTGGATCCATGTTTATCTTCTTGGAAAGGAATCAACCATTTTTTTGTGATGACTCTAGGTTATGATAAAATTGTGCTTGGTCAATGAAACCTGCCCACATACATGTACAACACAACGCTTGTACCACAGGATAAAGCTATGCAAGTGTCATAAATTTTTATAGCTGCATCTACACTTGTTGCTGCCATTGTCTTAGAAGCTCTCCAGAAATCATTTCTTTTTCATTTTCCAGTGTACATATTATTACTTACAGCATACTATCAAAGACCAGAAAGAGTGAATCTAATTAGAAATAATTAAGAGCCTTCCGCACACCCATGAATTATACGCCTGTTCACTTTGGATGACTGACAAAAGCTCTCCCCTGCATTCCTGTGTTTAACAGATAAATTTATATGTAGAAACAATTAGACTACCAACCACAACTTCCCTGCAATTATTTCTTCATTTGGTAAAATAATTTATTCCAAAAACTAGAGCAATGTACAGCAATGATATTTTCTCATTGTAACAGTGACTTTAAATATCTAGTCAGTCCACTAAATATAAAAGTGTTTATATCTTCCCACTCCATTCTTGCATTGAGTAATGTTCTTTGAGTTGTCAGTCTGATGTGGGGCAAGTGAAGACTTCTTTTAGAATTACTATTTGTAAAACTGCCACTGGAAATCCCAAAACTGTTTGACAGGTAGAAAAGTTATAATCAAAACTAAAATTCACGTGTAAAGGATGCATTATATCTCAGTTAAGTTACAAGCACCTCTACAGGAACAGGGTTGATTTAAGACAAAAACACAGCTGCTGGATAGGATTTTTGAGAGTATCTAAGAGAAAAAAAAAGGAAAAAAAAAAAAAGAATTTGAGTGCACTATTAATTGTCCATATAAAATATTTTAAAACTCTATCATGAGTCACAATTAATTGCTTGAAATGTGAAGTATCATCTGCCTACAAGTGTACTCATCTATGAGCTACTGAGACCTTCTAACTGCATTGTACACAACACCTATTTTAATGTACATAAAGTTTCTGAAAATTGCCTTAAGACAGTTGACCAAACTGAAGCAATTATTTTGACAGAAGACTGTTGGCAAAACAGCTCTTTGTGGTGGCAAGGCAGGGGCATGTCAAAAACTGGAGGCAGGTTTGACTTGCAGAGCAGAATTGATGAATAAGGATCAGCTCTGGAATGAGCCCTTGCTGGCTTGCTAAAATGACAGCAACACTTAACGTGCATTTAAAGCAAAGATAGGCAAGGCTGTGGAGCAATAATAGAGATGGAAACAGATTTTCATGTCCCTAACTTTAGCACCAAGTAAATATTCCAAGATGGGTTTCTCTGCTTTTTCAATGCTTACCAGAAAAGAGAACCTCTAGAATGAATTTAGAAATGCTAATAATGACTATAGCTTGAACGCAAAACTTCCAGTGAAGACACCTACTTCAAATTTAAAAATGTAGAAACTCTAAGCACTAAAATAATGTGTTTAAAGCCAGATAGTGTAAATATTCCCCAAATATCACCATTTCTTTCCGTTTCTTTTGAGAGCCAAAGAGGCCAATAAATCCTCAAATACTATTTGGGGTGAGGGGTGAGGTTCATGAAGCAAGACAGCTTTTTTTTCACAATAGTTCCCAAATTTTATTTATCTGTACTCATCTTCGGTGGCAAAAATAGCAGTTTGATCCTCCTTTTACCATTCACAGTAAAAACCGTCCGTAGATTTTTATACAAGGCCAAAACCCTTGGGCAATCAGAAGTGAGCCTCATGTTGTTAACTTCAGGTAAGTACTAAAAATAGACTTTACAGAAGGCATTGCTGAGACTTTTTACTTTCCCAATTTTATTGCAAAAATGTCCTAACAACCCTCTTGAGAGCAAAAGCTGTCTAATAGTGTTCTTTTTAGTCGATTCATCCAGTTACAACAAACGAACATTATCTTGACATTCTGTGCATTGTTCTAGTTATTTTCAGTTGTTGCTATTGTAACCTGCTTTAAGACATCATGCTGAACACAGATTCAATTTCTAAAGCACCTAAAGGTAATGTCAGAACCAAGGAAGCATGCCAAAGTTGTCATCAAGTAGTACAGCAAAAGATGATACAAAGCTGAGCTGCAAGTCAAAAAATAAGTATCTTTTAAATGTTTGACAGAAAATAATGCAGCTACAAGAACTTACCTGGAGCAAAACCTACCACAGCAGTTACAGTGAGCATACAGCACAGAAGACAGCATCCAGTCTGTGTTCCAAACTGAGTCTTTTTTAATATTACATTAATTCCCTCCTGGA
This sequence comes from Lagopus leucura, assembly GCF_019238085.1. NCBI lineage: Eukaryota > Metazoa > Chordata > Aves > Galliformes > Phasianidae > Lagopus > Lagopus leucura. The sequence goes on from NW_024962252.1 coordinate 18,642,001, forward strand.
ATATATTTTATTTTCCATTTCATGAACTGCCACTTAAGGCAGTTCGAGAGCAAACTTGTGGGTCCTTTCATGTATTGTTTTCATTTAAAAACTGTTCATTGCTTCAAAAGGGGATTTGTTATTTATTTTTTTTTCCCCTCCAGGGGTAGAAATGCCATTGGTTCTCTCTGGAATATTTGCTATTTAAGGGGGGGAAAAAAAAAGTTGGGGGGGAGGGAGGGGGGGAGGGAGAGGTGATTATTTTAATTAAACTTTTCCTGAAAACATGAAAACATTGAACTTTCTTGATGCAGTTGTAATTTTCTTTTCTGACTTATTAAACCCTACAAAGAGTGAAGAATTTCCATTCAATTTAATGCAGGTATCCAGTAGTACTTTTTTACCTTGTTAGTCTTACATGGATTTAGCATCAAAGATAAAAATGTTAAGGTAGAAGGTAAACATACAATTTTTTCATCTTGGAAAGCTTTGTATGATGAGTACTTGACAAGATAGCTGTAAAAATATCTATTACTCTAATTTCCAACATCGCTTCTATTAAGGGATCTGAGAAGACTTCTTGAATAGTATACAGAATTTCTGGCTGTGGAGCACTTACATTTTCATTAGCTAGAAACATAACTTGGGCCAGAATTAAGGTTACTTTATGGTGTTGATTGCCAGCTAATTATATTTTTTAAATCATTAAACATCTTCAGTCTCTAGAAAGAAGTAATAGTATCAGCCTTGGTCTTTGTAATTTTTTTTTTCTTAATATAAGTCCAATAATCTAATAATTACTGTCTGATTCACAGGAGAGTACTCCCTCTTCCAGGAAACATGATTAAAGCTAGGCTCGAAGTTTCTATTAAGGAATGATTATTCATAAGTAAGAAAAAATAAAAGAACTGTGTACAATCAAGAATTAAAAGTATATTTTAAAAAAGTTTATTTTTTACCTTCTGATATCAGTTTGCAATAGTTATGTGGAGTGAGGAAGGAAAATGTAAAATGTATTGAAGTAGGGCAGCAATGTGAGCAATGTAATAATTGGGAAAGAGCTATCTTTTCAGATGTTCAGACAACATAATGCAATGGAGAGTCAACAGACTCCATAGTCCACCCTGATCTACATCAGAGCTGTAAGAAGAAATATGAGATTTCTTTCTTACATGTTGCCCCCCATGGTCTGACTCTTTCTCATCACTTGTGGATCTCCTTGAAAGAGCTGGAACAAGTGTATACTGCCATTGAAATACCTGAGAGACTGAAACTCAGGTTGCCTCCTGGCGTGGTTCTGCTTTCAGTCAGCTGAAGCATGATTGAAGATTCGATATCAAAAGTAGATAAAATTCAAAAGTGGCATTTTGCAGAATAAATGTTAATCTAAGGAGAAACATGTCTAAGTGTTAGTATAATTCATGCTCTTATTGAAAATCGTATCCATGAATCACTGAAGTTTTTCTTAATATCTGTCTGGAGTATTTAAGCATAATATTCTCTTCTCCTTAAATGTATTTACAGCATCCATAATGTTTCAAAACCAAACAGATGAAGCAGATATAATATTTACTCTAGGAGTGACAGGGATTACTTATATACAAAATTTTTTGGGGAAAAAAAGCTTGTCTTCAATCAAAATCTTTTACCCAAAGTATGAACCCTGAGAAGAGAATGACACAGGCTGCAGGTGGAGCTCTGCTCTGCACGTTGCCCATGTGCTGCAGGGGGACGGCCTGCTCCACCACGGGCCTCTCCTGGGCTGCAGGGAATTTGTGTTTCATACCCAGAGCACATCCTGCTTTCCTTCTGCACTGATCTCGGTGCCTATGGGGCTGCTACTCTCACATTTCTCATTCCCCTCTCCCATCTGCTGTTGTGCAGCAGTTTTTCCCTCCTTTAAATCTGTGCTCCAAGAGCACACCCAGTGTTGCTCGTGGCTCAGCTCTGGCAGCAGCAGGTCCCTGTGCGAGCAGCTGGAGCTGGCTCTGAGCTGACATAGGGCAGTGCTGGGACTGCTCACAGAGGCCACTCCCGCAGCATACCCTCACTCAACTGAAGAGGAATATCTGGAACTGTTCAAAACAGAGATAGAATAGAGTGGTACAGTAAAAAAAGTGATAAGCAGAGACAACTTGGAGAAAATTATTGAAGAGGGCAGATCTTGAAGAAAAGTACAGTAGAATGATTTAGAACAGGCTCCCATCAGTGTCTAGTAACAATATGATGATCCCTGATGCTCCTTACTTTCCTTCCCATGACAGTTTGTTGTGAAAATGTGAGCAGTCTCTCACCTTCCTCCAGTCCACAGAGAGAAAAATCACCTATTCCTTCTCTCAGTTCCAACCACAGATCTAGTGATAAGTCGAATATATTTCCCACAGACATGCAGATGTCAATAATAGGGCACATAGTGTAAATTGAGTGGTTAATATACAGTGTTTTTTTTTAATTTATGAAATGACACACAGAAATCAGTACATCCAATTTTATTAGCTCTTTTTCAAATCACTCCCAGTCAGGAAATACTATTGTTCTTTTCATTTTAATTCAATTATATTGTGCTTAGAGTTTATACCTTCTCATTTAGAAATTACCCTTCATTACTTTGTTCTCAGACTTACTCTGTATCCAGCATATGACTGAACCATTGGCAAAACCCTGGAGAAAGTTGAAATTTTTGCCTTTAGTAGCTAATTATCCACACTGCTAAATGAAAAGTGCAGGTTGTCACCTCCTGGCTTGCAATCTGAAACTCTGAGAAATGCAGGGGAAATCTGAGTCTCACAGGTAGAGACCTGCACGCTAGTATCTTGTTTTGTTCTGTGTGTCTGAGTCTCCTCATTTTTCTTGGCAGCAGCAAATAAACAGCAGCAAATAAGTGACATAGGTCTGTTCTCTGTATGGATTTGTCACAGCTATGTATGGGAAATGATATAGTAGAATTTTTTTATTTATCTGATTAGAAACTGATCTGTGTGCGATCTGTGTGCCATCCCATTTGACTCTTGCTCTGAAAAAATTAGTATTATCTAGCTTCTTCTTGTACAAATGTACACATTGCCAAGTCCAGATTTTTCAGAAATTGTGTGATTGTGTGTTTTGTAAGTTAGTTGGAATTTTACTTAAATATACAAAGTCATGGTTTGAAACATCCCAAATGGTTCACCTGAGATTCAGCAGTTACTTGTACTTGTAAGCTCTCTCTGTATCTACTGATGTATAAATTGAACATAATGCTGCCTCCCCACTTAGAGAAGAGGTCTAACAAAATGGATTCATTGTTTTACAGAACAACAAATTTCTGTAGTGATACTGCAGGGAAAAACAAAACAAAGCAAAACAAGACAAAAAAAAAACACCTCTGAAAACTGAATAAATCTTTTTAATTGCAGCATTTAGATAATATATAGCAACTAATACCTAAAGGCAGCTGTCGACCTAGGAGAATAAAACAAGGGTTTAAACTGTTATTAATTTTTGAAAGTGCTGAACACGCTCTGCATTAGATGAAATAAGGATTGGAGAAAAATAAAGTGCACTGTATTCTTCTGAATTATATATGTATCAGAAGATATATATTCACAATGACAACTATGATTCTGCCATTTCCTAACTGCTAAACTTTTTATTTTGCTGCTTTTAGAAGTCTGCTTCACAGTTTTGCTCGTCATGTATGTATGAATGAAGCAGAATTAATCCATTGACTGGTCTGAACTGGTGTTGAATGAGACTTTTGTTTTTCAGTTCTTTTAAAATGTAGTACAACAGCAAAAATTTCTACTAAATATTTTCTTATAAGTTTTCAATATAGAACTACTTTAATCCCAAAAGAATATCCGTATACTACAAATCTTGATTTTTTTTTTTCAGAAATCATGTATGCAATGCTTTCTAATTTGTATATAGAAAATGATCTGCATTTTCTTCCTGTGTCAGAAAAAGATTGCAATTTTATGTGGTCCATATGGTTTCAGTTCATACTTTAAGTGCAGTAAAAAGAGGACTTTTGAAAAATACGTTGATCTTAAAAACTGTGAAGGTGTACAAACAATAATTCAGATTTTTTTTGTGTGTCAACAGGATTCATCCACACTTCAACCAATCTGTTCTGCCTTCTGCTGATCCCTGCATTTTGCTCCAGCGCTCTAAATGAAAGCCTTCCCACAGTGACCAAAATGACCATTTTGTATACCACATGAGTGATGCTTTTAATTTCTCTCTCTGCTACTTCAGACATGTATTAGAAAACAAATGGCTGTAACGTATACTTCTGGAAACATGAATAAGTGTGCCATTTCCACTGAGCACATCCACAGTGAGTACAATTTAGTAACATATGTAGATCTTTCTGACCTTGGAAGCAGCTATTGCACTGTGTAAGCTGATACTTGAGAAATGATAATAAAACAAAACATATTTCTAACTCAAGGGGAGCAAAAAGCCGATCTATTTAAAAGACACTCTTTCCCCCTCTTTTGCTTATGCTATCAAAAATATAGGTTAAATGAAGAAAGATTCCATTTGTGGTTTTTGTTATCCTGCCTCCATGACAGATAAGATTGGCATGCTATTTTGTTATTGACCACATCCAGTTACGAGAATAAAATGTTATTCTTTTTATTATCTTTATTAAGTTTATAAAGTTTTGTACATTAGATGGAAAATAAAATAATTCAGTACACATTTCCCAAACAGATTCCAGTGTAAGTATTTCTTTGGAAACAGCCCAATAGGGTCAAAGTATGTATAGAATACACAGAAATCATGAAAACTTCTCTAAGAATTTTTTTTTTTTTTTTTTTTTTTTTTTTTTTGCTATTCTTATAGCTCAATTATGAAAGAAAGCATTTCTCTTAGTTTGATGAAATGAACTGTCTTGATGAGCCCAGCCTGAAAGGAGAACCTTATTTTAACATATTTGACCAAATTCTACATGAAATCATATCCTCAGACATTTACATATTGCTGCATAGATGAGGACAAATTTTGTACCACAATACTGAGAATCACTTGTTTTTTATCACAATTTCAGTCCAGAGAGGTATAAATTTCCAAAACTATTTAGGATCTGAAATCCAAAGATATTTAGGCTTACTCAAGTTAATTGAGCTTTTGTTACTGAGGTCTGGGGGAATCAACAAATTGCTCACATTTAATTTTTTTAAGAAAAGAAGTGTCAGCTACTCCCTACATTAAGGTGCATTGAGGTACGCACACAGTTTATTAAAACTGGCAACGTATGATACTGGGAAACTGTACTGAGTTTTTCGTCCTATTCCAGGCTTGTACCAGAGATGGAAAGATTGATGTTGACACAGTAGAAACAGAGGGAACTTATTGAGATTGTTTTTTTCACCAGAAGGAAGAAAACTATGTAACAGCTCTGATTTTAAAATGCACGTTGATTTATGTTAGGATATTTACTATATCCAGATTGAATATCACCTTTAAGCGAATGTTTAAAGCACATGAAATGTCACTGTAATGCGTAAATGTGTAAGTGCGTAATGAAAAATCTTCAAAGATTTTCAAAGATCCTATTAGAAAAAATGCTTCAATATGAGTCATTTCGCTTTTCTGTTTTATACTCTGTAGTCTATCCTTCTGCTTTCTAACTGACCATTCTTTTGTTGGTGTAACTAATTTGTACTAGATGAATCAGATCAAACCACATAATAATCACTGAATAAGAATGCATTTTATTGGCACCTGTATGATTGTTTTTTCCTATTTTTCTTTGTAAATCCTTGATATGTCCTTGACAAGAAATGTCTTATTCAATACGCATATACTTAGTCTAAGAGATTTCTGAGAAAGATTTCTATTTTAAATTGGTTGGATGGGCTGATTTCTGTGTCACTAAAACAATAGTATAGTGTAACAGTATTGAGTATAGGTGGCCCCAAAAGTAATGACTCCTAGTTATTTCCATGGAAACTACAACATATACAAAGATCACAATAATACTTTATGATAGAGCAAATTCTAAGCTACAGAGCAGTATCCTTCTACATAATCAGCACCATTAGCTACACATTTTCACCAGCAATGAACAAGAGCCTGCATGCTGCACTCACAAAAATTTGCAAAGTTATCTATGGCTTCTCTTGTCTTTTATGTCACTGTTGCAAATGTTGAAATGAATCACCCATTGCCTCACTGTGCTCATATCCACTGTTTGGTCTCCATAAACTTTCAAGTGTAGATGAATATCACCGGGTGAAAATTATTCTACAGGGAGGAATTGAATTCCACACCTTTGCTTCATATGCACTTCCATGTCATACCATACCATTTTGTCAGACTGCCCCTCTGTTACACGTCAAGAAAATGTAATGGAATATTGGTGGGAAGGTTCAAATCTACAGCCTTACCACCAATATCTGCCTCTGAAATTAGGGCCATCACAATAAAATGGGAGGCATTATTTCTGGAGCAGCCCTCATATTAAAAATAAATTATTTTATCTGGGACTGTACAACACATTCAATAATTTTCTTTGGTTTTTAACATATACCTAACCACTAACTGAGAACTAGGTATAAGAGGTTCACTAGCACCTTCCAGGAAAAGGTAAATTGTCTGTTTCTTCATTGTTGTAGTTTAAGACATGTTCTCTCAGGCACCTGTTTAAATATCTTGTTACAATTTCTAATTATGATTGCAAACAGAATAAATAAGTTTTGCACTGCTGAGGATTTTAAAAATGAAATATGCAGTTATTAGACATAGTTTCAAGAGTAATACAGAAAAAAAAAAAAAAAAAACATAGAAATCCAATTGCAAATGTTACTGAACTGCAAAACCACAGTTGTCATTTTACTGAAGGTATATCTAGACAAAATAATTCAATCTGTTTTAATAACATTATTCAGTGTGATTAAGAAAAAGTGGATAATTATATTTTGATTTCTGTGAGTAGTGTAATATGACATTCCAATTTTAATATTCATACTACAGCTTGCCATTAGCACATGCCTTCAGTACTTTATGGAAACCTGAGTGACAGACCTCAAAAAGCTAATGTGAAATTATCAAATAATATGCTGTTAGGGGGAGAAAAAAAAATTACAATCCTCTAAAAGGATGATCTTAGTTCCTACATTGTTCCATGTATTAAATTGATAACCCAGACTCTTCCTCCAAAGACTGACTGTCATTTAGATCTCAACTGATTAACATAGAGAGTGGTGAGGTGCTGGAACATGCTGCCCAGAGAGGTTGTGGATGTTCTGTCCCTGAAGGCATTCAAGACCAGGTTGGATGGGGCCCTGGACATGTTCAGTACCATTTCTAGAGGCTGGTGGACCCTCCTGAGGCAAGGGGATTGGAACTCAATGATTCTTGGGTTATCTTACAATCCAAACCATCCTGATCCTGGGATTCTATGAATACAAAAGAAACTGACTGATAAATGACTTTTTCTGTAAGCCCCATGCAAAAGTACTAGTCCCCCTCACCTTCTGCTACTTTCTGCACCCCCATGATAGCCTTAGGTATGTAACTAAATGATTCTTTTTGTTGCTTTTTCCTATTTTTCCTCTATCAGTCTTCCCTGATTGGCTACATTCTCTCCATTGATTCCTTGAATCTCCTTGTTAGGAAGCAGCATGTCCTAGACATGTAACACAGAACTCATTCGAAATTTTTGACCAAATGATATGAGAACCCTTTATTCATCAATATTTTGTATCTTAAGAAATATTTTAAAGAATTATTTTTGAAGACTCTGTCCACAGAAAGAAAAACATCTCACACAAAAATAGATTTTGTAGCTTGGTAGATTGAATTATATTGTTTGAGTTTCTCTCTCCAGCCAATAAGGCTTTCCAGGGATCTTTTTGTACTTATTGGGCTTTTGAAAATTTGGGTGACTCTGATAAGAGATTTAGTTGCTCACTGTCTTTTAAGGGTCTGGGACTTCAGGCTGGTAGTGTAATGTTAACATTTTGGTATGTTTTAACATGTTGTACAGTAACTATCTTCTTCTCTCAGTACTGCTTGCTTATAAAGCACAACTTCCAATTTCCAGAGTTGAATGACAAATACATGAAATGGATTTCAAAATTTTTCTTTATGACTGTACCAGAAATGCTAACGTCTTGAACCAGTAATTGAGCACCTGGTGGGAAGGCAGGAGCAACCCAGGGGAGCTCAGGTGCATGCAATGCTGCTGAGTGACCAGAAGGGGTGGAGCCAGGATCCACCTCCTCCCATACTTCATTTAAGGGTTGGTAGTGGGAGCAAAAGACTTTTGCTTGGAGTTCCCTACCTACCTGAGGTTTTCAAAGGGTAAGAAGATTTTTCCTTTGTTTCTGTGCCAGTAGCTGCTGTATTTGAGCATATTCTCACTTCCTGCAGCCTAGGGTTTTGCTGTTATTGTTGTGTGTTTTCCATCTTGTTGCAGCATTACACTGACCCCTTAAGTGTTGCTGGTTTGTCTATAGAGTAAGGATTTTGTTGAGCAGGTGCATGTGTGAGTTGCTTAAGTATCACCTTATTTATGAATTAGTTGTAGAAGAGATGCTTTGAGCACTGTAACTTCTTCAGAAGACTGGAGATATAATGTATACATTACTGAAATACATCCCATTTTTGCTTAGAAAAAATCTGATGGCAAATCCACCTGCCACATAACAGAATTTACATGGTAAGTATGAACAAATAATATGTTTTTTTGGATAATATAAAAAAAAATTGTTAAAATGAGTTTTATAGTATGCCATTTATAACAGCAAATTAACAATGACATATTTTGAAAAAGAAAAAACACCATGATTTGTAAGGAAATTAATACATTAATGTACAAACATTGATTTCTTGTGAGGATGTGATCCAGAAGATGTTTACTTCCAGCCCGCAATACTTCAGATGTTTTCATTTGTTTAACAAACCCTTAAGATGTTATTTTTTATAACAAGGGTAACTGTGAATATCTGTCAAAAGTGCATTCAGTAGATATGAGGAAAGAGAAACTGTGGTATCAGTATTATTATATACTTTATGTTCTGCAGATAAAGATAACTACTCAACTAAAAAAAAAAAAAATTATAAAGATTCAATATTTTTTTCTCCCCCTTCATTAGTAATTCCTTAGGATGCACTCTTGTAAGAGATGCTTTCTGAAATAATTAATTTGTATTCTAATACTTTACAACTGATAACAGCTGCTAAGAACAAAAGCATCATGTAGCTCAGTATCAACCAGAATAGGGCTCTCCTCCTAAAGAATAAAGCTTTGATATGATTCTGATCAGTGTTTTGTTCTCTACTGTTACTGCTGCTAGCAAAACTTTATTAATCATTTCCCACTAGACTCTCTAGCAGACAAGGGCAACAATATATGAAATATATAATTAACTTTAGTCATTAGAAATATTATTGTACAAAAAGTATTTCTCATCCAAAAAGAAAATAATCAAAGAAATAATATTTTAGAAGGATCTTTCTACTTACACAGAACTTCATTGATTTTTTTTTTACTTAATCAATAAGATTATATATTAAGATATATTATAATCAATAAGATTATATTATCCAATAACAGATTATTGGAATCCATTACAGTCCATGATTATCTAGCCTGTCTTCCAACAAAATACAGAGTTCAGAATCCCTTGACTTAATTCCTGTGTGATGTCTACTATACCTCCTAATGATATGGTATAGATTTATAAATATTCCCTTGATTTGGTGTATCCAGTAACTAAATACTATGCACAAGTATGTTACTTCTTTGCTAGCACTCTGTTAATAGATTTATATTACCTGGAAATAAAATATTATGTTATGGTCACCCTCGTAAATTCATCTTTTATAAGGCAAATTGTTTGGGCTGTATATTTCAGGGAAAGATCTGTTTTTCATATCCTTATTATTCTTAAGGCTGTTCTCTGAACCCTCTCCTGTTTATCAGCGTTCTTTCTGAACTGTAGATACATAACTATGTCTTTTAGCTGCCATCCTTCTACTCTCAAATAGGGAATATACTCATTTAACACTTCCTGAGTATGTGTCTTCCTATGTATCTGAAAGTTTTTTGCCTCAGGTTGAAGGAAGTTGGCACTTCCAGTCCACTGACAAAAAATCATAAGTTATGAGTAGCAGAGGGCCCACTTCTTTAGAAACATAACAATGTAGATCTTGCTACATGCCTTCTAGAACTGTAAACCTGTGTTGTGTTTTTTTTTCTTTTTGAATACTGTCACAATGTTGCCTTTCTTCTTTTGTGGAAATTTTGCAATGCTTCAAATCTTTTGAAAGCTGATAACAATGTTCAGTACAGCTGCTTTATGTGGGTGTAAAGTGTCTAGTAGTTGTATCTTATGTTTTTTATTTCTTCCATCAATCTAAAAAGCAGAGGTTATTGGTAACTAGCGTTCAGGTTTGGAAAATGCTCTTAAAATTGCATCAGCTCATTTCTAAAAGGGTAAAGCTAAATTCAGCTGCTGGGTGGATTAATACAGTTCATTTAAACAGGTGGAACTGATATTAGCTCTCAGTCTGCGGAGATAAAGGACCTAGAATGTAGATGATGGCTTAAACTAAAATGAGATCCTTCTTTGAAGTCTTGTTTTTTTTTTTTGGTTTTTTTTTTTTTTTTTTTTTTTTTTGCACCAAGCTGTTAAGAAATGATACAAGTGTTGAGTTGAAGATGTGAGTTTACAGCCTTTTTAAATGTGCATCTTTTATTTTTCTAGTAATAATGAATTTTCATCATTTAAAGCATCAGTTAAATAAGGCAATTATTTGTGGTGCTAAGAGGATTAAATCCCCATCTTTTCCATGTCAGTCATTTTAAAATCCTTTTTATTGTCAAGATCAGCTTACTTCCTCATACACAATTTTAAGCATCTTAAAAGCTATATGCACTTTTGAGCCTAGCTAGAACTTTGCTTTGGTATAAATTCTTGTTTTGGAGCCTGAAAGATCTTACCTTCATTCAAAGCAATCACATGTTCCTAGCGAGCTCTAAAACTTTAAGGTTGGCATCACGATCCCAGCTTCTGGTATTGTCATAGACATCTTCATCTCAAATTTTGTGTGGAAACTCAAAGGTTATTTTGGCCAGGAAGAGAGTGAAAGGGCTAAATGCAGCAGTCTGTGTGCTTTCTTGTGGTTTCTATCACAGTCTCAAACAATCTGCCTAAAAGCTTTAGATATAAATAAGTTAGAATATAACATTAGATAGAAATGCTGACTGAGGCAAGGAGGGGAGATTGGATTTTCTTTTTCCAAGTGAATGCCTAGGTCAGCAGTGAAATTCCTCATGAGGAACATGAGTGGTTCCTTCTCATAAAGTGACCTGACTGCAAGATGTGCCTCAAGTCAGGAGTCTGTAGCTTTGTTTTTCTTGAAAAGAAATAGTGGTTCTTACAAAATGGGTGGCTGCTTTATCCACTGAACTGTTGTGTGGAACAGTGAGTGTGTCCACTTGAACTGCTATCAAAAAATTTCCTGGGACTGAATTGTATTACTTACAGAAATCACAGCCTTACTATACCTCATTTTGAGCCACAATAAACTTAAGAGACCCATGCTGATATTGATACAAGTACCCTGCAAATAGCAATAAAAATCTCCTACAACTCATTTACATATTTTTCTGATAACGATTTTGTGGCTTCTCTTGCAGGAGTCTGATAAAAGAAATTGAATGTTGGCAGTGAAAGAGACACTTTTAATTAATCATTATAACCTGTGCAGCTAGCAATATCATCTCTCTCTGTTCACACGCTTCTGCACATCACAAAAACATAACTTTTACTGATAAAATTACATCAATACAGCTGGTAGCTAAATCTAAGCCTTTAGCATGTTTTTTTCATTAATGAGTGTTAAGAAAAATCTTCCACTTTCAAGTATATTTTAGGACTGCTGAAAAGTTTTTAAGCCTTCTGTGCTTTTTTACATTCTTAATGTTACTTCAGCAAAATCTTAAGGATTATTACAGCTATTTTATTTCCATCATAATTTCAACAAGATCATTTAGATCTATCTGTGATGGAAAACTTTGTTTCTGCTAGGACAAAATTCTAGCTGTATGTAAGCGACATCTACCAAATTATTTTTTGTTACATATGATATATATTCTAGGTCAAAGTACTGAAGCAATAGTTGGGTAACAGTTGCCATCCACATCTTTCCTTAAAGGCCTGATGCAAGATTGCTGCTGGCTTGTTTTGGATTAAATGGATGAGATTTTTGACATTTCACTCAAAGAAATCTCTCTGTTGTGTTTATTCAAATTTATCAGTTATTATGGAAGATATATGCAAATATATACTTTTGTTTTTTTAAAAAAAACTTCATTCTTACAACACCGCAGAGATGATCTGAGTAAAGAATTCTATATTTTATGCAGTATGGGGTGCAGTTGCCCATGTTCTGGGACTGTAAACAGCCCTGCAGATGTCATGGTCAGTGAAGAAGTTGGAAGAATGGAGACGATCCTGGCACTGGAGCAGTTTCCTCTGCAGCCAGTGGATGGCACAACGATGGAGTGGTTTGTCTTGGAAGACTGCAGCTTGTGGAGAATTACTCTGAATCAGGGGAGGAAACTTGAGGGGAGAGAAGTGGTAAAGATGTGGACTGACTATGATTGTCATTCCCTCGCATCACAGCAGGGCAGGCAGCGGAGTCAGGAATGTAGGAGTGAAACTGAGCTTAGAAATGGGAGGAGATCTGGCTAAACAGTGTTAACTATTATCTCTGTTTTTCAGTATGAATATTTGTTTTACATTGGTGACTCTGCATTGCTTTCTATTTATTTCCATGGATACTACAACAGATACAAAGAGAACAATGCTACTACTAGGTAGAGCAAATTCTCAACTACGAAAAGCTATTTTTCAACATTCACCATCAATAGCTAGTGCTTTTGCTAGAGAAGAACAAGAGCCTGCATGTCATGCTGCAATGATGGTGTCATTATTGAGAAAATGCTGCCCATTCTGTTCATCCTTCATTAGCCCAAACAGATGAAAATCAGTGTCAAATTTAAACTGTATGGTGGGTACAGTGGGACAGATCACCAAGACTGGTGATGTGCTCCATGGTCTTCAATCCAGCATGGGACCTTGTATTATCGTGTTTCAAGAGAAAGGTTGTCGTCTTCTCCAGCCTAACTCTGGAAGTTTGAGGCTTCAGCTTAGTCAGCATCACGATACAGTGGTCAGAGTTGATGTTGTCCATGTTCCAGGAAATCCAGAAGGATCACTTCCCTAACCCAGAATCACACATGTCACCTTACCCATTTGGGGCTGCATCTTGAACTTTTTCTTTGATGGGGAAACTCAAACATTATTACTCCATAGGCTGCTGTTTTAACTCCAGCTCATAATAGTGACACATCTTGTCATCAGTAATGATCCAGGAAACGGTAGCACCTTCAACCTCATACTGGTTCAGTAGGTTCTGACATCTTTGTGTGCCACTCTTTCTGTTTCTCTGCGAGTCTTCATGGGACCCATCTGGTACAAACTTTTTGCTATTCCACTGTTGTCACTATTATTTCCAACTCTTTGAAGCCCATATTCAGATCTGTACATAGCTCTCAGGTTGTAATCTGACAATATGTGCAGACAAGCTGATTGAGATGTTCTTCATTTTTGTGGTGTATAACTCAGTTACAAAAATGAAGGAAATAGTTAATAGTTGCCTATCAACTAAAAGATTCATTAGTGAAAAACTGAAACATAATCATAAAGTTTAAAATTCTGATCTGAGGAAAAAAAAAAACAACAGGACAGTATCATTATTGCACAGTCATCATCGTGACTGTGAAATTATTTTAAACAAAGCTTAAGGTATAATTTGCTTCTTGTACATGCCTATATGTTTAGCAGATTTCTAAGAAAAATGCTTATAATGCTGTCATTCTGAAATAATTACATGTTGTTCAAATCCCTAATATCCTACTATAACAGAAAGAAATGTATTAAAGGATTTTTGTGGTAAATTCTCAATATCTGTAATGGAGCAAGTCCTGCTTTGGCAGCTTGATTATTGAAGAACTTTGTATGTTTCCAGACATTTGGAATATAAAAGCATATCCTCCTGAGAGCTAATGAGATAGTCAAATATACTTTAACATGTCTTGGATTCTTAAAGATGCTTCATGACATTAGTGGTATGTCTGTATATTTATTTGCAACCAATTAGCTGATCATTACTCTGAGCCATCTAAAAATACTTGCAGGAAGAATATAGTAGTAGTTCAGGTCAAACACTTCAGAGTTGTCCTCTCATCTCATCCTTTGCAAAAGGAGCATTTCTGTTGTAATTAATTTTAACAGTTTGGACAATCAGTTCTGGAGTCACTGTTACTTGTCTTAGCCTCACTAGCTATCTTGTAGCTAGATGACATTAGATCTCTCACTATACTGTAATTTAGCTCCAAGTTTTTTTTCTCACATTCTGAGTCTGGGTTATTTCCTTTTGTAGTTTATTTCTTTTGAAACTGTTCAGAATAAAATTTCTTTTTAAGAGCACAGAACTGATTTACCACATTTCCATCAATATGTCAACGCTGTGTTTTACTGTAGTTATGGGAATATTAAATGAACAAAGGTTGTTGTCAGCAGAATTCATTTCTCAAAATCAAGATCTAATTCACAGCATGTTTTTACAGCAACATCATCTTTTATGTCAGATTTTAAATGAATGTACTTTTAGAGTATTCGGAGTCTATTGGTTGTCAAATATAATAACACTTTTGGAACTACAGAAATAACTTTTCAGTGTATGTCAAGATAGATCCTTCAGTCAATTTAAAGGAGTTCACACATGGGACTCAGTTCTCTAGTAATCAGTGCAACAACCTGTACTGTGTAAATAGTGTGTTCTATGGGAGATATGAGATATACACTCTGAGTTTCTCTAAATGTTAATCATATTGCAAGACAATGGTTAGTACATTTTTTTTATTGGAAAGACTAGTGGAATCAGGGCATCAACCTGGATATAAAATCTAAAATATGCACAGGTACAAGGATTAAACATTATCTAGCTATAACTTTAAAGGTCCATATGAACTCATGATATTGTACCATGACAAAACTGAAAGCAGCTAGAAAGCAAGACGAGAGGAAAGGAGACAAGGATGAAAGACAGTGGGGGGAAAAACATCAGGATACTAAATTAAAAGTAGGAAGGACATTAAGAATAACAGTAGCTTCTAGGAGAAGAGAATATCTTCAATTTAAGAAAATAAGAGGACAAAGTATGTTTAAGTATGTTTAAAGTATGACAAAGCTGATTAAAATAAAACATAAGGAGATAAACAGTTGTAAAACTAGTTTTTGTTAGTTCCATTCCTCTAATAATCTGCTGAAATAGAATAATTTATTAGGGCCAAGCTATGGTCCACTACATTACAGGTACAATTTACAACTTTGTATTTGTTTTTCTAATAAAATGTATTAACTCCCCCACTTATAAAAGGGAAATTAAGCTATACAAGAAACACACTTATTGAAAAATATTTAATGAACTATGGTTGTATGAGTAATAGTAATTAAAAATGAAATGCTAAATTTTTTCACTTCAAAACTTTTTCCAAGTTTTTCCAAGATTTCACTTTGCCATTTCCTGGATCTCAATTTGTGAGAAGTTAGACATCTCTGCCATAAGAAACATCTTCACGTACAGGTACAGCAGCAGAAAAACAGTAGACCCTAGCCAGAAAAATGGTCAATTACTAAACTTTTTTGTTTCTGTCACAAATGAATGGTTGAGAACTATAACTTTTCTTCCTCTGATCTAAATAATATTAATATCTTGGATAATCTGTGGCATGTCCTAAATCTGTGGAACACTACAGAAGATTTTTGTGTAAATATATATATACACACACATATTAGAGAAGGAATAAGAATGAGCTACTGTAATTGTGAATTGAGAGGAAACATGAATTTGTGATGCAATTAATGAACAATGGCTTCTTCTGAGCTATCATTCAATGTTTGTCATATACGATTCATTCTTGTAATAGAAAGCCTAATTTTCCCAATGAGACTTGACAGTTTTCTTGAACTAGTTTCGAAGGTGATATATCTGCTGTGAGTTTAGATTGATGTTTCTCTGGCAGTGTTATGTATGACATTTTCTGTTGATCTGAGATGGGAAGATAGAAACAAGACCACAACTTTATGAAAAGCCCATAGATTTTTTTTAATTATTTTTTGCAGAAAATGAAAGAAATTTCAGCCTGACCTTTGATGGGGGGAAAAAAGGCACCACTTCAGAGCATCTCACCAAACAAACTGACACTTCTGTAATAACACTTTGCAGCTTGAACATTTGCTTGATGTTTAAATTGATCATGTGGCAACAAAATGTCAGGATGCTATTCATAAGCATACAGATTATTCTGTACGAAAATTTTATTAGGAATATTTAGGAATGCAAAGAAAGATTCAGGAAGGGGTAGATGCTTATTGTGCTTGCATATCAGAAAGCTGTTGAACTGTTGCACGTATAGATACCTGACATGTATAAAGCAATGGGATGTGAGTGGTTCACAGAAAAAAAAAGTAGAATGATGTTGTCATTAAAGCAATAATTATGAGGAAAGAATTTATTTTACTGTTTGATAATTCTAATCATAATGTGCTTTGTTTCTCACTAAAGATAAAAAGAAAGTACAGAATGCAATGCAAGAAATATAGGATTCAGATGAAGAAAAAATAAGTTCAGTGACATTTTTACAGGTATATTTCTGTGCTTAACCTTTTTTGCCATCAATCTACCATTTCCATTACTGCACATCTTGCTAAACCTACGTCAAAACATATTATAGATCTTCTTTGAATGAGATCTTGTAAATTCCTTTCCTTACGAACAGTAGAAGTTATTGCAAATCTATAATGTGTATGTTAATATAGAAATTAATGGCTAGAAACAGTATTTACATTGGAAAAAAATAAGTTCTATGCAATTACATTCCTATCACTGAACCAGTCCCATTGTACATTTTCTTATATATGGAATGTACCTCAAAAAAGCAGTGCATGGCTTCCACTAAAATGAGAGCCAAACGACATTATCACTCATCAAGAAACAAAGAATAAACTGAGAACAAGACAAGATTATATAACGTTCAACTTGCCTGTGCATGACGAGTGAGATCAAAAAGAAGCTTACCTCAATGAATACATTAGCTGCTAAGTAATTGCCTAGATAGTTTTATATAGAAACTCACGTTGGCATACAGCCATATTTCTCTTTTGAAGTAAGGCATTCAGCATGAAAGCAACATTTTAAATCAAACTCTGACAAGTAGGAGAAATTTTAGACAAGCAATAAAAATCATTAAAGCTCAGAAAATAAGTGAGGCTAACAGAACAAAACTATTCTGAAGGAAAAAAAAATGGATGAAATAAGACAGGACCGTCTACAAATACATAAAGTGATATTAAAAAATGGGCTAGGATCAATTATTTCCCTAGTCAACACCAAAAGGAAAGGAGAGAAAAAAAAAAAAGGAACAGAACCTGTAAAAGCGACTTTCAGATTAAATAAAACAGTAGGTCATGTATGTCAATTGAAAAGCCTTGTAAGAAAAAGGTGTCACCTCATCATCACCACAAATTTTGGGTTTAGAAAAAATGCTGTGCTGCTCAGTTTTGTTTAGGAATATCTAAGGTAATCCCATAATGTTTTCAGGAAGTAACAGATAATATCTGCAGACCATGCCAACTCTGTGATTGTTGAAACATAAACTACATTGATGTTGAAATTCTCCTATGTTAATATAAGAATGTATAAAATGCTTGAATGCAAGTCTTCTATGTTAATATCATCCTGTATCGTTATTTATATCTGATAACATTGACTCACAGCTTGAAAGCACTCATTAATTTTCCAATAAATAAAAAACCACAATAAATACAGTACAATAAATACAATAAATACAATAAATTTTAAAAAATACAACTTTTTTTCTAGGATAGGTGCAGTTTGTGTTTTTTATAGCTTCAGAAGTGCTTATATGTAACTGTGATTTGTCTATTTTTGTAGATTCCGGAAAAATATTAAGATGTAGAGATTTAACTTTTCAAACAAAGTTGACTGGTTTACCTTAGCAATCATGCATTTGTAAAGTGTGCTTAGAATATCTTATCACACCCACCAGAGATTTATGTAATTCAGATATAACCTTTAATTTCCTGTGAGAAAACAGTAGCAAAATCAATAGCTATTTCTAGTTCCTGTGCTTGCCTGAAAGGAACCATTACTATTAGGCAGAAAAGATGATCTTCTATTTTGGCCTATGATAAAACAGTAATTCCAAATCATAAAATACTTTTCTGAGTCAGTCAAATCTTTCAATTAAAACTAGTATAATTTCACTGTTAAGGTAGCAATAGTAGTTTCTGAGAATACAGCATTTGCAAACAATTGTGACATTTATACATGTATTTAAGACTTTGCCTCTATTTTGTCACTTAGCTAAAATCATCTTTAAACAGATTTGCTGGAAAGATCTTTAAAAATTTATATTATGTTTGATCTTGTCATTTTGTTGAAGACATTAGTATTCTGATTTGTTATGCTTTCTCTAAATGCAATCTGAGCTGCACTCGAGAGTCAAAAACAACAAAAAAAGCTAAGAAATATTATACTATAGTAGACTTAACAAGTTCGCAAAAGAACCTTTAATGAACCTTCTAAATGTTTACTGTTAGCCATTAAACATTACTTTCAGGTTCATATTGGGAAAAAATTCTGCTCAGACAGAGTTGTCAAGCATTGGGATGGGCTGCCCAGGGAGGTGGTGGAGTTATTGTCCTTGAAGGTGTTCAAGAATCATTTAGAGGTTGTACTGAGTGACATGGTTTAGTGGTAAATATTGGTGGTAGGAGGACAGTTGAACTGGATGAGAGGTCTTTTCCAATCTTGGTGGTTCCAAGATTCTGTGGTTAAACAGTAACAAACATTAAGCCTTTTAATCTTCATTTTCTAATTAGGTAAGTTTTCTAGAATTTAGTGAATGTTAAATTCACACAAAAATTTCATACGAACTCTTGATAATTTTTTTGAGTGTGGCATCAGAGCCTAGTGCTGGATTCCTTGGAGTGGTTGGAATCGGAGATACGTAGCAGGTATAATGAGAGAGATACCAGATGTCCGTTTGACTTATGATGTGAAATTCAGCCATACTATCTGACAGGTTCAGACATGAAGTCAAGATTTCACTTGCAAACTGATTTTAATGTGTATTTTTTAATTGTATGTGGAGCCATTTGAATTACAAACATTATCCCATTAGTGATACTTACTGGACTGGCATGTATGTATTCAGTATTTTCCAAGTCTGTGTTTCCGGTATAATCTCAGCTTGTAACATTTCCTCTTGTCACATTATGGTATATTAAACTTGAGGGTTGTAGATGAACCAGTATGATAAGGCCACTGATGTCTTTGTGTTTTAGTGATACGTTCATGACAATTTTGTAGGTTAGTAAAAAACTAGGGAAAAGTGAACAGTAGCTTTAATAGGGAAAGAACAAATGTAAATGTACATTAAAAAGAAACCCTTAGAAGCCCTTGGAAAAATGGAAAAACACTAATGACACTTGAAAGAAATGTTTTAATGTATGAAATAAAAAGAATTAATAATGAATAGAAACCAGTTCTTGTGAGAACATATACATTCTGAAATGGTGCTCACTTGGTTTTGATTAAACAGAAAACTGTTTCAAGTCAGGATTTGCTTTAATGTTGACTTACAAAACCAAATAATAAAATTCTAATAATTCTAAAACATCTGCAGGTGTCTGAAATAAAAAAGAAAGATGGTAACAAATACATGAAAGCAATGTGTTACTGTCTCTAGCATCACTGACAAAGTGAGAGTTTGACTTATTTTTAGAATTATTTGTCATCAGGTATTCTAATACTAGTCTTGAAAAATGTGTATTAGAAGGCTTTTGAAATATTTCCTGAATTCACTCAGTAGAGTGCTCTGTACAGATTCAGCTAATGCAACAGTCACCTTCTGTGTACTTTAAGCTGTCATTATAATAACAATGGTGTTTTTACAGTAAGGTACTAGTTTAAAATATTGTGTGGGATATACTTCTGCATTTTGTCACATTTAGACATATAATTGTGTTTTTTAATAATGAAGTATAGTTGAGACCTCATCACTTACAGTATTACATAAGAGAAAAAAAATCAGTGCCAAATAATAGACTTTCACATCAGAAGTGCTAGTAATTCAGGATTTGTGTAACTCGTTGAAACCTGATTCTGAGATTAATCAGGACCAGGAGAAAAAAGCTGGCAAGACATATTCCCAGAGATCCCTAGGAAAATGTCTGTCATATTTTACAATATTTTTGTGATAGAATCACAAAACGGCCATGGTTAGAAGGGGCGTCAAGGGTCATGAATCTCCAACCCTCCTGCCACATTCAGGGCCACGAACCTCCCCATTTAATACTAGACCAGGCTGCCCACTGCGCCATCCAATCTGGCCTTGAACACCTCCAGGGACGGGGCATTGACTCTCTGGGCAGCCTCACCACTCTCTCTGTAAAGAACTTCCACCTGACATCCAATCTATATCTTCCTTCCCTCAACTTAAAACTATTTAGATAGTATATTAATGAAATATTGGAGGTTTTTCCCAGATACTCCAGCACGTGTTTAAAGGAAACTTGAAGACAAACCTACTCATGTCCACCCTTACACGTAAACTCCACTCCTTCCACCTGCCCACCAACTTATGTACCCTGTAAAGGTGTCAGTGGAAGATATTAGGGTGTCAAAACCAAGGCATAAATCTGCTGAGACTTACAAATGGATGATCATCCATTACTGTGCCAATGCCAGATGATGAGCAAACTGCAGGTATTTAACTAAGTATTCTTATGGTATAATGGAACGTGTCTGTAGTGAATAATCAGATGAGGCATGTATTCACTGACAATGAATTGTCTTGCAAATGTAATACATTCGTTTCTTCACTGACTATTTGTTTGTGAATATCATTAGTAAACTTTTCATATAAAACTAATCCTTTCTCATTTAACTTAGTCCTATTGATTTGCATGTTTTTGCATTTTTGCTAAAGAGATCACCTATTTGTCAAGGAATCACTATTCAAATGCCATTTTGTGAATGTACATCCAACAAGTGCAGAAAACTGACATTTCAGAACATGAATTTTAATCCAGCCTGTATTAACTGGCATAGTATGCTGATCCATTTTGTCCATGATAGGAAAACCAAAGAGGATGTGTTAAAATGGCATACAATTCAAATCTAAACTTTCACCTAAGTAATGAAATAGAAGGAATTGTGGGATAGCAAAGTAACAATCATAAAGCTTATGTTTTCAGTTCATTTGGTTTTGTTCTGCAAACAGCAAATGCTGTTAAGTAGTTAAGAAATATGAATGACACTAATAAATCTTTCCTCAGGCTATAAATTCCGTTGGTATCTATTGCTCATTTTAAATGTATTGTACAGACTTCTCTATCTCCTGGACTTTGTGTTGTATTTACTTGCTACTTTTGTACATCAGCTCTTTGAAAACATGATAAAACTGCAGTTCTCATGGAACTGCAGAAAATTTAGTCAGAAGAAAAAAAGGAAGGTCAAGCTTTATAAAATTCTGACATTAAAAAAGAAAAAAAAAAAAAAGAAAAAAAAAGCTCAAAGATGCTGACAAAGATGTGCTGACATCTTATGTGCAGGAAGAAACTAACAAAGAGAGAGAGATGGGAAAAGACTGTCTATGTGCTTCTGTTAATAAAGAACACCTTACATGTTAGGAAGTGTTTTGGTGTTTGTGCTTGCTGCCAGGCTCAGCTTGCATACATTGCCATTCATCTTGTGCACCCTAGTAAAAGAATTCTGCTGGCAGTGTAGTTGTGTCTCAGTATAGGGCTTAGGATGAAATGAAACATCCTTTTTGACTTTCATACAGGAATTCAGTCTTCATCTTAAAGGATATCTAGCTTGTTACTCATGTTCCCTTTTCTTGCTGCTAATAGAAAACAGAGTTATTCCCTTTGCTAAAGCATGATTCACATGTGCAGAGTACAAACAATTTTCTTGGTATGGCAGCATGCTTGATGGAAGGATAAAACCATCAAGAACTCTATATATTTCTTTTCAAACCTGCCACTTCCACTTTGTTTTGCAAAACAGACACTTCCCATACAAACTCAGAGTTTTATGTGTTCCAGGGAAAAATAAAAATTAACCATTAGGTTGCTAATAAATCTAATTAACATCAGTTAGGCTTGATGCAGCGAGATAGAGGTTGCTTCTTCTGTACTCCTCAGCAGTACCGCCAAGTATCTTTCATTACTCCAGAATTCCTCCAAATTAGTCAGCATCTAACAGAAGATACTCATAATATGAAAAAAAATTTTTTTTACTTTTATCTCAGCTAATAAAAGGATCTTGTAGTAAGCTAGAAAAGATGTCATAATTGATGTTAAAGGTCCAATGTGCTGGTTAAAAACTTGAAAGGAGTAACAATCATTAAAACATCTGAATGCTGCTGTTGAAATTATGCTAATTATGTTGTTACATATTCTTAAAGTTAGATATTATAGTATATTTACCGAAGACGTTTCATAACATATTCTTCCAGCATAAACATGATATGAGAGACTAAAGTGCTAGAAGAAGAAGGTCTTAAATAAAGCAAATTAAATAATAATGGTGTTCTACTGACCAGTCCAATCATTTAGAATTATTTAAAGAAGAGAATATTCACACCAATAGATTTTGGGCATCTAATGTTTCTGTTTCTCTTGCTTCCATTTAGCATTAGAGGAGAGTGAGACGCTCCTTCAAAAATCAACTCCCAGTAATGCATTTTTATTTCGTTTTGGTTGAAAATGCTGTGGACAGGAGATGCAATGGTATAAATTCTCACTTTCTGTTGAGATGCGTTCAAAACAATGTATAAATAAGTTGACTGTGTGAGATGCTTAAGATTTAGCAGCATAAATACTACCTCTAAGATTAGAGGAGCTAGTGGAAAGAAGATCAGGGCCTCCATATGATTGGAAAAGTCTTGGTCTAAATGTCAGTGTAACTAACATGTTTTTGAACTAAATGGACAAACATCCAAAAAAAAATCCTTGTTCCAAGGAATTTACAAACTTTTATCTACATTTTAGAAAAGAAGCAATGAGTTGGCACAGACAGCACACAGAAATGCAGACATCCAATCAGACAAAAAAATTGCTTGATGATTTAACGTGTGCAAAACAGAATAAGACATGGTTTGGAGGAAAAGGATAAAGCTATCAAATGAGCACTCTGTTTCATTATGGACAGTAATTGTAAATACTCTTGTACCAATCTCATCAGCATTTAGAGGTGCAAGAAGGGAAGTTAAGAGGGCGCACAAGCAAGATTAAAGGACTTCATGAAGTCTGTAGTACTAAGGCTGTAATTTTATAAGAGAAGTTTACAAGAGGCAGGAGAACCAAAGGGTCTACTATTAGCATATCTTGGTGACAGGCACTCTCAATGCTGCTCCTGCCATGGAAGATGCTGTGCTGGTCCACAAATTCTTCTTTATTATTATCCCATCTCCACCATGACAGTATCTACACCTGTGTGGTTTCCTGCCTTTCAGATGCTTTCCAAAGAGGCTCTTATCTGGAAAAATGATAGATACTGATAATTTACATGTAATGGTTTTAGATTAGACAACAGCCAAAATAAAGAAAGACATCAAGAAAATTATTTGGGAAAGTTAAATGAATAACAGACAAACATGGGCAAAAATATAAATAAGAGCAGTTCTTTACTGATTCTTTGAGAAGAGATCTATATATATTTAATCCACCAGCAGTTGCTAAGTAGTTAAAAGATGCCTACATATTATGTATAGTTTCTCACTTTTTCCCTCTCCATAGAACAGTGAGTGTATATATCAAAGTGGAACTTGAAACAGTATTTCCTTAAACTTCAAAATCGGTGATGAGTGAGATCCACACAAGGCTAGAGACACAGCTGAGAGTGCTCTGATGGTGATGAAAGACAGTTACATTTTCATAAAGAGGGTTCCCAACATACGTGAGAATTTTTTAAGGTGAGGTGAGAGATGTTATCATCTCTCATTCACTGGACAAGTACTCTGTTTATTCACGTAATAGTATAGTAATTGTTATTTCTGCATGCGAATTCTGGGAAATAAATTCCAGAGTATATTGGAGGTAGCATTAAAGGTAAGTATAGTGGGATAATCACCTATTTACACCAGCAGGCTATGCTGTCTTTAATGCACCCCAAAATGTAGTTTGCCCTATTGGCTGCCAGGGAATGCTGCTGAATCTGTCATCAACAACCCCAGATCCCTGTCAGCAGGGCTGCACTTCAACCACTCATCTCCCAGCCTGTGTCTGTGTATGGTATTACTCTAACCCAGAATCCAGCATTTGCCTTTCTTGAACTTCATACCATTATTAACCTTCCAGTTCTCCAATAAGTCTAGACCCCTTTGCAAGGCTTTTTATCCTTCCAGTCAGCAGCAGCTCCTGGTTTAGTGGCATCAGCAAATTTGCTGAGGATAAATTCCAATCCTGCATCCCAATCACTGATAAAAATGCTGAAGAAAGATTGAACCCAGCCCTCTGGAATACTAGTGACTGTCCACCAGCCAGATGAAAGCATTAGAGTATGCAAGTCATGAGAATCCCAGTTTGATACCAGAAAAAATGATTTTCAGGCTTCCTACTGTTAATTTGACAATCACAAGAGTTTCACCATGATGCCTTGCCTGGTGACTTGGTGGTGATTACAGAGGCAAGCATGTTAAAATTTTAATTCCATGAATAAATGTTTAAGGTTTGTTCAGAGATTCATCTTTAAAGAAAAAAAATATTGTCTTCTTCGGTTATTTCTTCATTACACACTTTTGTACAACTTCTTTTGCTAGGATTTAATTCACAATAGCTAATACATCAATTGAATTTTCTTGAAGAATGTTTTCTTCTTGGCATCTGCCCTGCAAATAAGGCTCCTCTGATGTCCAATCATGTATGCATAGTGTTCTCTTCAATCATAAATTACGTGAGATCTGTAATTTCAGCTTTGATGCATGACTATAAAAGTGCTAAGATTTAAAAGCCTTGAGGTGATGTTGAGTTCATTATAGGAAGCTGGCAGTACTTCTTCCAACAGATAAAAGAAATTTAATTACTGGCATCTACAGGAGACAGTTGAGTCTACTTTGAAAGCTATGATTTCTTTTATAACCTCGTTAGTTATATTTTCTGTTTCACATATTTGCCCTGAATAGATTTGGTACTTTAGTCAAGCTTTTCAGCAAGAAATCACCTCAACAGGAATATGTTTTCTTTAGTTCTTTATCACAAGAACAAACATTAATCTGATGCTTGGAAGGTATCTGAAGCATTATGGAAGAATTTCAAAGGTCCTATTTATGTGAGATTTTTTTCAGCCAAATTCCTGTTGTTCTTTTTTTCTGGACTATTGCTAATATAAAAAAGAAAAAAATCAACATCTATGTGAGCTGGAGTTTATTCTACTCATAATATACACATAATTTTTCATCAGAATTAGTTTACAATTTTATGAATATGTTGTTAGATTTTGAGGTGATAGGTGATTGCTCCAAAAGAAATAACTTTTTGATGGTTTTATGATTTTAAGTTATCAGTGTTCCACATCATAAAATCATGTAGTGCACTGGGAGTTAAGGTGTTAATGCTCCAGTTCTGGGCATGTGTCCGGAAGAGAAGAACTACATACCCCAGGGGGCTTTGAGGTCAGAGAAGAGATATAATCCCTGGCAAGGTCACCTGATGCGCTCTTCTTCATCAGGCTCTCTTCCCTGTTGCTCAAACGGTCTGCACGTCTCATCTCACTGTTATGGTGAGACCTTTCCACCTTTCAGACACTCTCTCATATTTATTAGCTTCAATCCTAATTATATTGTATTACAGTGTGTTATCTTGCATTCCAATACCATACTTAGTAAATTAGTTTGTTTCTCCTCAGATCATTACCGCTTTTTAAAATTATTTTGGGGTCTTCTGTTTCCCTTTTCCAGAGGTGCGGATCTGTGGATCCCTCCGCCCCGCTAGTCACATAAACCGTAATTCCTATATTAAATTTCATCTTCATCTGTAACAGTATAAGTAGAATTTAAACAAAATTAGTTGCTCTGCAGTGAGCATGACATGCATACTGACAGCCTTAACAGACTGTTAGTAGCTGTATCTGACTAGCAAATATATGCTAGCATATAATAAACTGCTAGCTAACTTCAATGGGAGTTTTGCCTGTGTAAGAATGCAAAATGAGGCTCTTTATGTGACGCTCTGTTGTGGATGAATATCCACTAACTCCAAACATTAAAAAAGCTTGCAAAAGAGTTGTCCAGTGGGGGGCTAACGTAATCCTTGGAGTAACTGAAATAGATAACTTTAATTTTACTCCTTGTACATTTCAAAGAATAAAAAGACAAGATCAAGGTAATTTCTGAACAGTATTCTATCATGCAACACATAGAAGTTCTATTAAAAGACAATGTTCATGTTAATTTGGTGAAGCAGGCATGATTCTTGAGAGTCATATGAAAAGCTTCCATGAAGCCTGAAGACTCACATATCAAATAAGAATACCTTAAAACATGCATTATTTGATGTTTTCATACAATGAACACAGAGAGCTAATAACAATAGAATCACTATGTATACATATAATGCACAAAAAAGAATTTAAGACTAATGTTAGAGATAAAGGTAGAATATAACTTGTAAAAATTACGTACATATAAATAGAAATCATAAGTGCAAAAAGACATTTTTGGAATCAAGATTCTATTCTATTTCTCCTGAATCAGTCAGACAATCTATTCTGAAGTTTATGTTTCTACTTGGGAAAGAGTGGTTCACATTGCTGTCCTCTTTGTGCGACTGTTATGAATTAGGGGAAGGAGGGTGATAGAAAAGATAGGAAAGAAGCAAGAATTGCATGAAGCGGGGATAGTCACCGTTAGGATCCAGCAGTGGTCCTGTTGCCTGCCATTTCAAAGATCTGAGGCAAAAGCAGTAGCGGGAGAGCAGCAGTAGCGTGGCCAGTCTTGGGCAGCAATCAGGTAGCAAGAAGCTTCAGAGCCAGTCTGGGAGGAAGCAGCAGGACTCAGGTAGACCCAGGAGAGTCGGTCAGCATGCAGGAATTCTGTAGTGAGGAATCTCTCTGGGGAAGTTCTTTACCCAGAGAGTGGTGAGGTGCTGGAACAGGCTGCCCAGAGGGGTTGTGGATGCCCCATCCCTGGAGGTGTTCAAGGCCAGGTTGGATCGGGCCCTGGGCAGCCTGGTTTAGCATTTAACGTGGAGGTTGGTGGCCCTGCATATGGCAGGGTGGTTGGAGATTCATGATCCTTGAGGTCCCTTCCAACCCTGGCCATTCTGTGATTCTGTGATTCCGTGATTCTGTGAATCTGATGGCAGACACCTTTGTTCTTCTTCAGCATGCTGGTAGAGTGCAGAGCAAGTCCAGGAGGGAGAGGCAGGTTGTGAGGCTTCTCATGTCAGAAACCTCTCCTTCTTTGAGAGAATCTGTTGCCAGAAAACCTAACCTCATGATTGTAGGTCCCATTTTTATCCTTCTTCTTCTGCCATTGTGGCATTCCTGGGCATTTGGGTAAGAGTCATGTGCAGCACTTTCTGAGATGGCCATCTTCCTTGAGATAAACCCACTCAAAAGACTGCTTCCTGGCCATTGATCTGTGGCTTATCACTCTCTCATTGCCCCTGGCCTTGTCCATCTGTGTCCCTCAGACAAAGGATTTCACAACCCTTGCCCAGGACTTGTCCATCAAAGTTCTCCAGACAAAGGATTTCTCAGCCTTGCCCAGAACTTGCTTGGACTTGTTCATCTGCGTCCCCAGCAAACTTTGAGACAATGATGTAAAAGAATAATCTCTTACACCATGCTAACTTGTTTGGAATGCAGAGAAACTGTGACCCAAACTGCACATCTTGAATTTTATCATTGTATCACTGTGCCTTTGAGAAAAGAACTTGGCCATGGGTTGCCATATTTGAATTGAATCTGAGAGTGACACAAAGGGGTCAGAGGAACCTTACAACTCATGCTCATTTTACAATGATGGTACTGCTTCCTGTTCTTTTCCAGAACAGGACAGTCCTTTTGATTATTTTTGTTAGATTTAATTCTTGGATGCATTTTGGAAATTTGAAAGTCATGTCTTTGTTATGGATATGACGAGAGGATATATATATATATATGGTCATTTTTTGTTTTTGCAATAGGAACTTAGAAACTAAATATGGTGTGAATTAGAAATTCCAGACAAATATATGGGATAGAAGTGCAAATATTATCCAGGGGTGGTCAGAAAAAGAGTTATAAGTGATGCCTTAGAATAAAAACTTTGAAAACCTATCTATAATTTGTAAAACTGATCCAAATCTCTGAAAATCCCTTGAGTTCAGGGACAATTTTTTGGTACTGAATCAGTTTGCATAAAGCTAGTTATAAAACTAGAAACCACATTATCAACCGTGAAACTATATAATTAGTTTCTTTATGGAGCTGCATTTTTTTGCTAGATAAAATAAAAACTGTCACCAAATGCAGATGCCATTATGAATATGACAGGTCATTCATGGGAAAAAGTTTGTGTAGAATAACATCTGATAATTTGCTAGAAATATTAGCATATAGATGGCTGTGGGATGTGTGAAATATTATCAGAAGAATTCTAATCTAAATTGCTGCAATGTCCAAATAGGATTTAGTGTTTTGTTACTATAATGCTTATAACAGTTCAGACCTAAAGAATTTACAGACTTAGCATTCAGTTGTGAACAGAATGGTGCATTCTTTCTCCTTGTTGAAATATTGAGAGCGGTTGAGCTGAGAGCACAGATAACTGTTATTATGCAAAGATATGTGACCAAGTATTTGAAAGTGACTAATAATCCTGAAGATTTTTTGCTTCAAGCCGTTTGTGTAGCAAATACAAGACTGCTTTATATGTTTTTGGGTTTTTGTGTTTCTTGTGGGTTGTTTTTTTTGTGTGTGTGAACTCCCTCTAAAAAAAAAAAAAATAAAAAATAAAAAAAAAAGAAAAGAGGAATGCAATTTATACCATTTCTTGTGTAAATGGAGTGGATCAAAATAGGCTACACTGATTTACAGATTAAAATTGAAGTGGAGCCAGAAATTTCCTGAACCTGAAACTAAGATAATCCTTACACCAAGAAATTGATCAGATGGGAGCAAATGCAGAATTCTGTTCTGGCTGGTTGGTGAACATTGCTACTGAACGCTCTTTATGTCTTCTTGCACAGGACGTGCAGATCTCTTCTTTGAACTCAGTGCTAGGAATCATTGTCAGATCAGAGATAGCACCTAATTTTTCACAGAAGTGTTTGACATTCTCTCTAAGAACTTCTACAAGAGCATTTGTAGCAAAAAAAAAATGCTCTAGTGGCTCTACAGATCACTGGCTGCTAACTCAGCATCTTTGCCTCCAAAACTCAATATGGAAAAGTAATTCCTTTTGCTCTGATGCTAGTGTTTGCTGTCAGATAGTAAACTGAAAAAATCCCATAAAAGCTATAGAAATTATCAGCATTATATCTACCAGATAGGCTTCTTCCTCTTCCTCTCTGGATTCCCCCAGCTCTCTCAACTTGTCTTCATAGAAGAGGTGCTCCAGCCCTCTAATCACCTTGATAGCCCTTCATTGATCCACATTCTGTGAGCCTTATGTTCAGTACTGCTACACTGCTCTTGTTCTGTAAGTAAACACACAATCTTACAGATACATACAGAATATAATTTTCTGCAGCTAAGCACATCCTACAAAGAGCTGCAGAATACATTTTAAAAAAAGATAATCAAATCTCTTCTTATTTAAAAAGGAACCTCCCTGCAATTGTGTATTTCAGTAATTGGAAACAGGGATTAATTCCTCAATAAACGAAGCAGTTCTACCTATTTGTATGTAAATGATTCAGAAAATGTATGTAACTGGTTTTATGCACAGAATCTAGTGAAGGTCTTGAATATGAAAGCAATTTACTGTGACAAAATGTACAAGAAGTTCCTGATTTTTTCTCTTAATTAAAAATCACTTGAATATTTAAAACTTTTAAAATATTAGTTCCTTTTTAGGTAGGAAAATAACTTTTATGTGTGAAAGTGTAATTTTTAGTATTGTTTTAAAGTAGGTTATTTACTGTCCTTAGCATTAAGTAAGATGAAACACCATAATTAAACTTCTAGTCATGCATCTCAGTTACAGCCTGTGTATGAGTTCATGGAAAAGCATTTACTTACAGTTGGTAGACCTTTTCGACCATTACGATGGAAAATTATTTAATTTTAATCTTTTGTAAAATTTCCAAAAACTGCCTACACTGAAAATACTGAATCACATCAGCTATCCTAAATGAGGATCGTAGAATCATAGACTGGCTAGGGTTGGATGGGACCTCAAGGATCATCAAGTTCCAACCCCCTGCCACAGGAAGGGTTGCCAACTGCTAGATCAAGTACTAAATCAGGTTGCTTAGGGCCCCATCCAACCTGGCTTTGAATACTTCCAGGGTCGAGACATCCACAACCTCTCTGGGCAGCCTGTTCTAGCATCTTGCCACTCTTTCAGCAAACTTCCCCTGACATTTTATCTTAATCTACCTTTCTTTAATATAAAACTATTCCCTATCTCCAAATTCAGATTTCTGATGATGAATCTGCATTTTGCATGAAGTAGTGGAGAAAAAAAGCTTGAACCAGTAGATAAAAGAAACTGGAAAGTTGAAGCCAAAAAGGGATCTACTCAATTGGCTGCTCCTTACTGAGATGAACTGAGTCACCATTGCATGCCAGCTCTTTAAACAAACATATAAAATAGACTTCTTGATTCCTGTCTGACTAGGTCAACTAATTGTACTGCCTGATTTTGAAAATGAATGATAATGGATTTCTCTTTCAAATTTTCTGATGCAAAAGTAACACAGAGAAATCTGACTTGATTACATGCTGTATTAATCGGTAGTTTGGTCACTTGAAAGCATTGAGTTATTGACTGAATTTTAATTGTGATTTTGGCTTTCACAGTCATGATCATTGCACTGTGCCACTTTTAATTAACTCTCTGAAACTAGTACATTGGACTGATAATGTGCTTGCTTCATTTTATTAAAAGAAGGAGCAAGCAAACATTAAAAAAACATAAAAAATACAAAGGTATTTATTTCCTTCATCAAATTACCACATGGGTTATGCATTCAAGGGCAAAGGTGAAATTAAACTACTTGCAAACTGCTTGGCTCACCTTCAAAACTAGTATTAAATCACTTGTATTTGACAGTCAATGGAAATGAAATGAGAATATGCTTCTTTAATCTAAAGATTAGATCATATGGATGAAATATATTTGGTATCTACCTATTTCACAGTCTTCTTTTGGATAATTTTAAGAAGCCTGGTTTGGGATTGATTTTATTTTTTTTACTCAGAATATTTTTCTCTTTTACTGATCAAGTAGAAACTAAAATGAAGACACCTTTGGGTGGAAACTCAGATAACTTGCTAAAACCTTGAGTTTGCAAACATTGAAATATTTGGGTTTTTTACCAACACAACATTAGAATGACAGCTCTTTTAAGTATTTGGGTTTCTCTCGGACAGTAATTCATGATACTTACTGATGTAACTCAGGAAAATGAAGCTGGAATTTCAAGCCCATTCAAAACACTATTTTAACCCATTAATACTATTTCTTTAATTCCACCACATTATTTTCAACCCATATGTTGCACCCCCACTACTTCTTCATGTCCGTGGTATGTCCATGTGCATTCTCATGGAAATGGACATCCCAAGTTTGAATATTTAACTGAGGTGACAAATTCTGAATCTAGGACTTTAGCTGATAAAAATGAAACCTTTATTAGAAAGGAAATTGTATTTTATTACCTCTACTGGCATTCTTACTTCAGTATATTCATAACACAGGTTTTACAGCCAGCTGTACAAACAATAAGGCAGGCAGGACTGGGAAAACACTTACCTTGTGATCCCTGTGAAGCTTAACTCTGAAATAGGTCCCCAGCATTTGAACCACCAGATCTGGCTGCTTTCACTGCTCAATAAATAGGCACTAGCATCTAATGAACTGTAGTGATCAAAACTTGAGTTCTCAAAAAATGCCTGTCTCGCTCCAATTTATAGGAGGGAGAGGAGGTTCTTTTATTATCTATATACCCGGTGTGAGATTAAGAAGCAACGGTTCAAATGTTGGTCCGACCAGTTTATTACAAATCTTAATCAGGGAAATGGGGAAAGGGAGGACGGACACTGTTATGAATTAGGGTGATGGGGGAAGGGAAGGAGGGCGATAGAAAAGATAGAAAAGAAGAAGCAAGGAGTCATTATAGGCAGCAAGAGGGACATAGTCACCACCATGGATCCAGCGAGGTTCGTAGTTCAGTCTTTGATCTTCAGTAGCGGTGGGTCGTCAGGCATTGTTGTTCTGTTGACAACGACGACGGTGAGAAGGACGACGACGACCATGGTGATGATGGCCCCTTTTCAATGCTTTCAAAGTGGTAAAGTCAGCTATCTTTGGAGTGACAGCTCAAATCCGAAGTGGTTGAGTCAGCTCTCCTTTGAGTGGCAGCTTCTGGCTCTGGGATCTCAGCAGAAACTCCTTTGTTCCCATCTTCCGGGCCTTGCCAGCAGATAAGAGGGAGCAGGGGTGCCCATCTGCATCCTGTTTCTCACAGAACACGATGGTATCGTTCCCCAATTTTCCCACACCTAGCTGGAGCTGTTTTGTCACAGGCCAGATCTTCCACCAGGAAACACTCCTGAGCATTCTCATCCGCTCTGCTACAGAGCAAGCAGTTCTGGGGGAAGGGGCTTTCAAATGTTCCCAAAGCGATATCCATTGTCACACGGTTAGCACCCATTAGTTGCCTCCTCAACAAATCAATCAGAGTCTTATCACAAGAAATGCCTCAGGAAGCAAGCTTTGAGCCAAAAAAACAAAGAAGGATTCTCACAATGCCCTGGATAGATAATGGGCTCATGAATTTTGTGTAGAGTTGGGGAACTAAAATGGTGGTTGGCTGCCCAAATAGCCTAGGGGATAGTACTGTGGCACAGTGGTGAAAGAGAGGTGAGCCAATCAATTTGATTTTTATTGAAAGAACCCTAAAATTCTGAATTTTCATTAAAAAAAAAAAAAAAGAAAAATTGCATAATTACAACAGCAATGTTTTGTAGTACTTGAAGTCGAATTTCAGGCTGAAGATGAAAGGAAAATCTCACTTCTGAGGACTTTTGACAGGTTAGTTGTGCATTTCTCCTTTTTTCCTATTCATTTATATTGTTTCATTATGCAATGTTAAGGCACCAATTAACTCAGAGAATGTTCCAAGATTTCATGATTATTAATCTCTACATTTCAAAGGACTAACTGAATTACTGTTGTGTAAACCCAGAGCATTATTCATGAAGCTGTGGCTGAATCTGCATTTCTTTCAATCCTCAGCATGAACAGCCATATCCTTGATGAACAAGAGAAAATGAGAAATAAATCCAACAGAAGATTTTGATATCAAATTTGAGAAGACTACAGTCTATAAATCTTGGCAGTAGGACTAGGAAAAAAAAAAAAAAGAAGAAGAAGGTTTAAATAATGCATGCTGAAAAAAAAAAAAAAAAGGAAACATGTCCTGATTGCGTAAAAGTGTTAGGAATAGTATGATCATTTAATTTGCTGCAAAAACTTCACAAATATCCTAAGATACACCTTTTCTGATACATAGCGTATCACACTACATAGGTATAACTGGTTATTGTAAAAATGCTAGAAAAAAATCTTCATATATTCAGAAGCCTGTTTTACAATCCTTTCTAATGTATTATTTTCCCCGCATTTCCTAGTATATTTAGAACAATTAAGACAGTCTTTGCTGGGAGATAGTTGAATTCATTATTTAATTTGAAAATCTGCTGTTTTCTCGACTTCCCTATAGCAAAAGCAAATTTATCTCCATGATAACCATTTCACCAAGCACCTAAAACTTAAGGCAGAAATTGTCACCCATGTGAAGCAAACTGGATCATGCTTCAGTTTGTAAGTGTCTTTAATTACACTTTAATTAATACTATTATCAGTCAACAGCAGTTGGCTATTCTATGCTCCACTCAAAAGCTATTTCTACTGACCCATATTAATATGCCAACCACTGTAGCTCTTCTTTCTGTTACTTGCATTTGCCTTTTCTGAAGGAATGTTGCAAAGCTAATGCAGCCCACCTGTGTTAAACACTGCATTTTTCTTCAGTTGGCTTAGTTGAAAGATCTTGACAACCAAGTATGAAATCAGAAATTGATAAAACAAACCTGGATAAATCTTGAAGTAATTACAAAATTATTACAATATAAGGAACAAATGAACAGTTATGTTGGAGACTGAAATCATATAAAAATCGCAGATGGGTAGGACTATACTGGCAAAACTCTGCTTTGTTCTGTTGTCTAGAAGGGAACTGTTAAGATCATGTTCCTACACAGACAAACTTTCATATGCTTGAGGGAGATAGAAGACAGTGATGAAAATTATACTTTCCTTGGAAAGTAAGTTTTTCATTTGGAGCATGCCTGAATTTCACTTCGATTTGAGAGCTAGAGTACATTAATAATTCATAACTGCTTTGGCAAACTACTAAAGAAGCCTTAAACTTCTTCAGAGTTAACGTCACCAAAGATTTTATGTAACAGAAATAATAAATGGATAGAAGGCAATACCATAAGGGCAGAGTTGTCACCCACTAGGCTTGCTGGAGCTGGGCTCCAGCTTCCTAAACCATGTGTGTTTTTCTTTTCTGTTTCATATATCACAGAGTGGCTTGGATTGTAAAGGACCTAAAAGATCATCGAGTTCCAGCCTCCCTGCCATGCGTAGAGTTACCAGCAACTAGATCAGGCTGCTCAGGACCCCATCCATTCTGGCCTTGTATAGGAATGGGACATCCACTTCTCCTCTGGCCAATCTGCTCCAGTGCCTCACCACTCTCTGAGTAAAGAATCTCTTCCCTGTATCCAACCTAAATCTCCCCTCTTTTAATTTAAAGCCGTTACCCCTAGTCCTATCACTAGTGCTAGTGAGTGCTTGTAAGCACTCAAGTACTGGAAGGCCACAATGAGGTCTCCCTGGAGTCTTCTCTTCTTCAAGATAAACATAACCCAGTTCCCTCTTTCTTCATAAGAGAGGCACACCAGCCCTCTGATTGTTCTCATGGCCTTCCTTTGGAACCATTCCAACAGCTCCAAGTCATTCTTTTGCTGGGGTCCTCAGGCCTATACACAGCATTGCAGGTGTCACCTCAAAAAGGCAGAGTAGAGGGGGACAATCACCTCCCTCTCCCTTCTGGCCACCCAGGAGCAGCCCAGGATAGAACTGGTCTTCAGGCCTGCAAAATCACACTGCTGGCTCCAGCTTTTCCTCCATCAAGACCTCCAATTTCTTCTCCACAGGGCTGCTATCAAGGAGTTCTCCCAGTCTGTACACATATCTGGGATTGCCCCAACTTGAGTGTGACACCTTGCACTTGGCATTGTGAACCACATTAGGTTTACATGAGCCAAATTTTCACGCCTATCCAGGTCCCTTTGGATGGCATCCCTTCCTTCTGTTGTGTCAACTGCACCACTCAGCTTGGTGTCATCAGGAAATCTGCTGAAGGTACACCCAATACCATATGCCTTTGATAAAGATATAGAAGAGAACTGGTCCCAAGACAGAAACCTGGGGAACACCACTGGTGACTGGACTCCACTTGGCTGTACAGCCATTGATCACAACCCTCTGGCTGTGACTATCTAGCCAATAGTTTACAACAAATACTCCACCCTTCAAATCCATCTCTCCAGTTTACAGATAAGGATGAGGTGCAGAACCATGTCAAAGGCCTTGCACAAGTCCAGGTAGACAATATCAGTTACCCTTCTTACCAGTACAGGCTGGGGGATGACCTGCTGGAGGAGAGCTCTGCAGAGAGGGACCTGGGTGTCCTGGTGGATGACAGGTTGGCCATGAGCCAGCAGTGTGCCTTTGTGGCCAAAAAGGCCAATGGCTTACTGGGGTGCATTAAAAAGAGCGTGGCCAGCAGGTTGAGGGAGGTAATCCTCCCCCTCTACTCTGCCCTGGTAAGACCTCATCTGGAGTACTGCGTCCAGTTCTGGGCTCCCCAGTACAAAAAAGACAGGGATCTCTTGGAAAGAGTCCAGCGGAGGGCCACGAAGATGGTGAAGGGCCTGGAGCACCTCCCCTATGAAGAAAGGCTGAGTGAACTGGGTCTGTTCAGCCTTGAGAAAAGGAGACTGAGAGGGGACCTGATCCAGGTCTATAAATATCTAAGGTGTGGGGGGCAGAATGGTGAGGCCGGACTGTTTTCAGTGGTGAGTGGAGACAGGACAAGGGGAAACGGCTGGAAACTGCAGCATAGGAAGTTCCGCACAAACATGCGCAAGAACTTCTTTACAGTGAGGTGATGGAGCACTGGAACAGGCTGCCCAGGGAGGTGGTGGAGTCTCCTTCTCTGGAGATGTTCAAGACCTGCCTGGATGCCTACCTGTGCGACCTGCTGTAGGGAACCTGCTTTGGCAGGGGGGTTGGACTCGATGATCTCTGGAGGTCCCTTCCAACCCCTACAATTCTGTGATTCTGTGATTCTTTGTCCATCAATTTCATCACTCCATTGCAGAAGGCCTCCAGATTGGTCAGGCACAATCAGTCTTTTGCGAAGCCATGATGGCTGCCTTGGATCACCTCCTCATCCATGTGTCTTAACATCTTTCAGGAGGATCTTCTCATGAGGTGGTCTCAGACTTACTTTGCTCTTGCAATGTGAGGGATTTTGCTCCACCAACACCCTCCTAGAGGTTCAGAGACATGAGAGGCATAGAAAGACTGGCTGCCAGTGAAAATCAAAGCACAGAACTTGTTGAATACCTTAGATTTCTTCATATCCGTTGAAGACAGTTCTCTATCCTTGTCTACGCTTAGGTAAATTATGTTACTAAGACACTCTGTATTAAAAAGAGAAATAGAAAGAAAAATAAAATTCTTGTATAGGACGTATTTTTTCAAATAATACATATAATATTGCTACATTATTTATGTTCAATTCAGTGACAAGCTTGTAGATGGACTTCCTAACACTGCATGCCTGCAACCAGTTAAGGGGGAAAGGGCCTTTGTTAGGCTGATCATTGGAGTGTTATCAAAATGATCTTTCTGGGCCCATTTAGAAGTCTAAATACTTCTTGCAGTTGAAATATAGTGCATACACACAATTAAATTTATAAATATTGCTAACCAAATGAAATTGCTAGCGATCTGGTAGCTAGCAATAAACTCTTTCTTGGTGAATTCACTGAGCTGAGAATAACAAAGAAGATGCTGTAATTGAACAGCATATGGTAACATTATGTTGAAAGTTCCCAAATAGTGTTCTTTTTCTCACTCACTTTTCAATGATGTGCTATGAAAATAGAAGTTATATAACTCAGCTTGTGGTAGAAAGCAATTATTATAGGGAGCAAGAAATTGAAAGAATATTCTTCAAAGCATGACTTTTTTGTTATTGATGTATCTTTATAAGTCCTCAAAATGATATCACAGATGTTGAATGTAAGACTTTAGATAGTTTCCTCATGTCAGTCATTTTGCATTCTTTAATAGAATACACTTCTTCTTTAAAATAATTAAGTGATTTCATGAATGTGAGGTCTCAATTTTTCATTTACTTTTACTATATGTAATAATATCTTTATATGCAGTAATATATGATGTACAAATACATCCATTTATTTACACATCAGAAGTAGTCAAATCTGAGTTAAAAACAGACAAGCAAGGAAGTAAAAGCACTTTGCACAAATATTTATGTGATTCTCAATCAGTCTAGAGTAATGGTCCAAAATACTTTTTAGTTCAAAGATAGGAGAATTCACCCCCACTTAAAATGCTTTAGATGCTTGAGTAGCATCTAAAGAAATGTATTTCCTTTTTTGTTTGAATAGAATTTCTTCAAAAATGTCATCTGCCTATGAAATACAAATTAGCACACTTGTAATCCCAGAAAATAAAGAAAATATGGCCACATTCACATATCAATTCAATTTTGGGCAACAACTGTTAGAAATAGAAATGCATATATACAATTTATAGTACCCCATAAAATGCTGGTCACCTACAAATGGCTGTAGTGGTTCAGAAAATGCTTCCATGTTATGCTATCCCCAGCACTGGCTATAAACACAAGCCTGGGGAAAAGCAAAAACAAAGCAAGCATTTATTCCACATCCCATGGATATGCTCTCAGCCTTTGCTTGTTTTATGAGTCTTAGTGAATTCCTGAGACTGACACAGATTATCATTTATTTATCCTCACCTGATTTCTCTTCCAACAAATTGAACTGATTCCCTTGAATATCTGCAATTCTTTTCTTTCTTCCATTAGTTATCTCCCTCATTTATAGATCACTCCCATGCACATCTTCTCTTGTCTTTGTCCAGACTTGCATTCAAGATTATGTGGCACATTAGGATGAAATAAGCTCCTAAATTGGTGCTTCTTTAACTCAGTTCCAGCAGTACACTTTCCTATTATACCATTTTCTCTCTTTTCTCATAGTTGTTTGGCTTGTTTCTGGATGAAGTCAACACACAAGAAGAAAGTACATTTAACAGGCTGCTTGAAAAGAACTTGCCACCTAGGCACTGGTCTTTCCAATTCCCAATTCCAATTTCTTGCAAATATATTTGGTAAATTATGGTCACACATAGAGGGCTGAGGATGTTAGAAAGAGAGTAATAATTAAAAATAAAACTATCTCCTTTAATATTGCAAGAGGGTGATTGTGACCTCTGCTGTACTAGAGACAGTAATTAGTTGTTTTTCATCTTTTAGTCCTTAAATCAATTTTGGTGCCATAGAATGATATAAAATCATATTTCTTGAAAACCTCTAGAAGAATATGTGCCGGAAAAGCAATTATTCACTGTTTTTAACAGTCTATCCTAAATTATTCTAGTCAACATTCATATGTACTTGTTTCTTGGGATTCTTCAGGCAGCTGACATGATCTGTTGTTCTCTCATCTCATTGCAAGCAGTCAGCATGACCAGACAATATTATTTATCTTTGCTTGTCCTGTGCTACTTTCATAATAGAATTATTTGCTGTCCTGTCTATAGATTTTGACAGGTTTTCCTGGGAGAAAAGGGCCAAATTGATTACATAAACAAATATTTAAATAATTAATTATTTCAAATGTGTGTAACAGGATCAGGCATAAAGGCTTCATCAAAATGTTGTTAAAATAGAAATATTGGGAATACAAGTCTGATTTAAAAGGGTCGACTTTGAAAGGAACTATGCAGGTCAGTTGGCATTAATTCTGCTACTGTTTTTATCTTTTCTATATTATGATACTTTTTTAGATATTGATTTTTTTCTTCCTATAAAAATAGAATGTGCACATTGTCAGGAACATAATAAGGAAAGATCTCAATAACATTAGTCATTACCATCATCATCATCTTGGGGAAATTGTACCCCCTTGACATTTGGTGGAGGGAACGGGGCTCTGATTTTACCTGTCATGTAGCTGGATGTCCAGAGGATGCATCAGACGTGACTGAATACAGAAGAATTCAACGTGACTTATCCATTAAGCTCCATTTCAGGACGAATAAATCCATAGGTGAAGGTTTTCAAAGAAGAGCTACAGAAGTTCAGTTCTAAAATATATATTTCACTTAAGTAAAGGTCTAGTGCACTGTTCTAATTCTTGTCCTAGTGTAGTTACTAAATTCAGGCATAATTCTTTAGAAGAAAATGTGCAGAACTTAAACCTCATTCATCTGCTTTTCAGAAGACTGAACGTTCAGAAGTCCCTACTGAAATCAATAGGGTCTGCTGAAAATCTGGCATTTCTGACAATACCATTTATTTTGACTCCAGCTATGAGTCAGGAGTTAAACTAAATGTTTATCATATATTCCAAATATGGAAACAGAGAAAGTCAAAATCTGTGATTGTATTTAAAACATTTTACAGATGCTTCAGAATTGTTTGTCCAGAGATGCATTCACTTTTAGTGTTAACTCTTAAAACTAGATTCTTCATTTCTGCCAAATATTTTCATTCTCCCAATCTAAATTGAACTGTGTGACATGGCAAACTACATTTCCTCCATGATAACTCCAGACATAATGTTCTCACATCCCAAGGTCTAACGCATGAAGTAATGCTACTTTATAGATTGGGAAGTAAAATTAAGATAAAAAATGCCATTACTTTACTTCAGGGGAAAATGGAATTGCAAGGTTTGAAACTAATTTAAATATTATTTGAGAAATTGGATGACTGTGTGCAGAACTCTACAGAACATGGCAAATATACTTGTTACTCCTTAGTAAGATTTAAAGGTAAGGTATGTTAGTCTTCGAGTGGTAGACATTTGTTTTATTTTTATTTCCCTCTCCATCTGAGTACAATAAGAGTAAATATTTGTTGTTGTTGTTTTCCTAGAAAAAAAAAAGGAAAAAAAAAAACTACTTTAAGCAAAGTTTCATGTGAAAAAGAATCTTTAAAGAGGTATGCCAGACATAAGTTAACAAGAAATGAAGTAGTTGGTGTATAGAGATACTGACTTATCTATTTATAAGATATACCCTTACTAGGTTGTCATCACTATATTTTCTGAAAAAAAAGAAAAAAAATTCTGTTACATATTTGTACTCTACAAATCTGACTGGGAAAAAAAAAAAAAAAAAAAAAAGAACGAAAGAATGAAAGAACGAAAGTAGTGTCTCTGAATTAAACTAATACAGCACTGAGTTATGGAGAGGTTAA
Organism: Lagopus leucura; assembly: GCF_019238085.1. NCBI lineage: Eukaryota > Metazoa > Chordata > Aves > Galliformes > Phasianidae > Lagopus > Lagopus leucura. The sequence continues at coordinate 18,682,911 of NW_024962252.1, forward strand.
AATGACCTTCCTAATTTCATACTGGTTATCTGAATAGGAACTTTTCCACCATTCTTCTGTTTCTTGTGTTTTTGGTTTTTTTTTTTTTGTTTTTTTTTTTTCCTGTTTTTGGCTACAATCTCTTTGGATTAGTGCCTATTATTTTTTTACAATCCTACACATGGTCTAACAGAATATGACCTTGTGCAAGTCTGTCCTTAATGCAAGCTGGCTTGGTACTAAGATGATGAAATACTAAATAAGGTAATTTGACATAAAATGAAAGAGAAAGAGCTGTAGAAGAAAATTAGAAATCTTAATTTAATTTTAAATGTTTTACCTTTTAATTACCCAGGAGAAAAATCAATTTAGACAATTCCATGCTTCATTTGCTTTGAAACATCATTTTGAATGTTTGATTTTGTCTATTGTCTCCCTTTCTGTGCTACTGTTTTGGTGCGGTTTTTTTGGCAAATTATAGAATGAAAATTAAAAGAATAAGACAACTACTTAACCTTCCTTACATTTTTTGAAAATTGTTTCATATTATTCTAAGAGAAAGAAAAAAATTAAATGAAAATTATTTTTCTCCCTAATTTTACATATTCCCCAGGCTTTTCAGTGGAAAGCAAGAGAAAATTTAAAAATATTGCAAGAAATAATATCCTATTATTTTTAGAAATGTCTTTTTAGAATTCTTTCATCAGATAAGAGAAAGGAAACACTGAGAAATAATCTTTTTCACTAACTTTTTTTCAATTAAACTCAACGTTTCTCCTTGCATTTCTTGAAGAAAATCTCAGCATCTTCTAATAATACTGATAATAATTAAAGTAGTTTCATTTTAATTGTCTGGCCTTGGGCTATAGTTTCATGATATGTATTGTCCAGATAAAATATTATCTCTAAGTCTTTCAGCCTGCCTTTGTCTCCTGCCACTTCTTTCCACCTCAGCCATTTTGACCCACTCTCTTTAATGTGCAAGAAAATTCTGGTGTCCTGCATGATATCATCATGCTGGAATCAGATCCTGGAGTGGCACAGCAAGAAGCCAGCATAATCCAAGAGTGAAACCAAGGGATAACCAACATGGTGTTAAACCAAGTCATAAGTCATTGTTAAATAAGTTATCTCAAGGTGAGATGATTTTCATCCAACATTATATTCTTGAATTTAAGTGTAGATAAATATAGTATGGGTGTAAATGACTAAGTAAAAAGACAGAATATCCAGTCTCTTGATTCTTACTAAAGAGATGATGTAAAGATATGAAGAAAAAAAAAAAAAAGGAAATAAAACTAACTGACCAGTATAGCCATATATCTTTCCTACTGGTGATTCAGGTTTTTCCATGTTGAAATTAATCACTTTTAAGATTAAGTGTTTGGGGTTGTAACATATGAAATTCAGACTATTACTCCCATTAAGTAGTCTGTGCCTGTAGGTAATACATGCAAAGCTTATATACAGAGCATCAAATCCAAAGAACAGAACAGCAGTGCTCCATCTGCACAGTACATTGGGTTTATAGAAACACAGAATCACAGAATCATTGAAGGGTGCATGCTGGAATGGAGGGACTTTAAAAATCATATATTTGTAAACTCCCTGCCATGTTCAAGGATGCTACCAACAAGATTAGGCTGCCCAGGGCCCCACCCTGTCTGGCCATGAACACTTGCATGCACAAGGTATCCTCAGTTTCTCTGGGCTTTTAAACCATTCTCTGTCATTCTCTGTCTTTGTCCTTAGGATTGCCCTGACTCAGGTGCAGTACCTTGCAGTTGGCCTTGTGGAACTTTATAAAGGTGTCATGGGTCCAAATTTCAAGTCTGTCAAAGTCCCTCCGAATGGTATCCATTCCGTCCTGTGTGTCAGCCAGATCACACAGCTTGGTGCAGTTGAATCAAGGTACAGAAACAAATTAAAGCACATGAGATTAGACAATCATAATATTAGGCTTGGTACAGATACATTGAAACACATATCATACTTCCAGAGCATGACTAGAGTCTACAAGAAGAAACATTCATACAGGTTAGGAATATACACAACAGCTGAAGTGTTTTCATCAGTGCAGTTGCCTTAACATTTCAACATAGGGCAAAACCTTGGCAGGCATTGAAATAATCATCCTTTATTCCTTCTTGAACTGATCTTTTCTATAAATAGAGGGAAAAATGTCAAGAGATTCTTAGCGCTGCACTGCCATAGCTGCGTGGTGCCAGAGATGTTTCTCCTAAAAGCACTTCTACAGCAAGCAGAGTGACTGCTATCTGTCTATCTGTATCAGACAATCATGCTATTCATGCTCTGTAGAAGAACTCTTTATAAAATTAAATTTCTTTCTCCTGCTCAGTCAGAATAATATGTGTTTTATACTTCCTGGGGTCAGTCAGTACAAGAAAAACAAGAAGTGAATACCCATTCCACAAACTTCTGAATCCTAGAAAGCTTCAATCAACATAATATAAAGGTACAGGCAATCTGCAAAATTCATGTTTCCTACAGATTTGGTAGACTGGAGAGTGGATATTTGGTTTCAGACCCTGTGTGACTGTGGCAGATTAAATTAAAGAAAGAAAATTAAAGAAAATTAAAAAACATTTAAAGAATTTAAATGACTCAATTCCAAGAACTTACCTTTGCTAACATTATTTAAATGTTGTTTTGTAAAGAAAAAAAAATTGCAGTTTCGATTGTTCATGGCCTATCAGTCTTTAAATTCACTTTAGGAACAAATCTTTTTTTCAGACTGATTCAATGAAATCTGAAAGTAGAAAAACAGCAACTACCCCTTTGTCATGTGCAGAAGAATCTTGAGCAAGCTCAAGAACTGAGAGAAAGGAGACGTAGGAAACACTGTGGAACCCCATTAGCAAAAATGATTTTCTTCATAGGCTGGCTGTATGCTTTGCTCTGCCTGAACTGGCACTTTGAGACACTGCTAAGTTTTTCAGAAACCAAACCATATCCATATATGTTTTCCTTCAGTTGTTTTTATTTAATAACACTACTGTCACTGCAGGTGAAGTTTGTGAACTATATATCACTATGTTAGGGTGAATCTTCTCAGTTTTGTCTCCTCTAATATGCTACTGTGAGAAACATGGGTGCCTCTGTGAGTGCCATTTATTGCAGTGTTTCAAACACCAGTGGAATAAATAAGCACAACTCTATCTGTTGGTAGGGAGAGAATATATGGTTATTTAGGCTAAACCACAAAAGAACCTTCTTTACTTTATTCATTCAGAATATCAGATTACTAAGGAGATTCCTAAAAACGGAAGATGGCAAAATGGGCAATTTGGAAACTGAAGTAACATGGAGATGATGTGTATGGAACAAAAGGATTTAAAAGGTCAATTTGCCATTGTTTTGGCCTTGAGTGTAGAGAACTATGATTATTTAATTCCTCCTAAAATCATTTTTTAATTTATTTCTATGTTCATGTGTTATTTTTTTTCTTTCTTTCTACTACAATTAACTACTTTCACTTTCTTACTGTCTCTCACACATTTTCATCAATAAATACCACTTCACTTCTTCTGGGCATCCTTCTGCTTTTTTCACTTGTGGTAAAACAAACTCAAAGGAGCCTTTTTTGCAGCTCATACATCTGCATTTTCTTCTGACAAATTCTTAAAGTGAGTTTTTAAGCTTTGATTCAAGTTCGTATAAATTTACTTTTTAATCAACCATTAGAAGTTCTATGCTTTAAACCTTCAGTAATAATTAATTATTTTCTAAATCTGAGTATTTGTGTCAGCAAGGACTGAACATGATGATACACACAGCACTGACTAACACTTCTAATATCTGCACAGGTCATTACACACCCTGTTTAGCCCCTAATAGCAGTGCATGACCTTCTTTTTCATTATCCTTGTCCATCACCATAAAGTCTTTTATCTTGCTAGAGAATTGCTGCCTTCAGTAATATTTTCTTATATAAGACTGAACAGAATTCAATTTATCATACAAATTAAAAGAGAATTTAGGCATGTAGTAAGGTGTAACTTTAAAAAAAAAAAGATTGGGGGGAGGAAATCAAAGGCATGATGATGATCTATCTTCCTACCACTCTTGATAGGGGCAAAACTATTCTCCACCTTAGGCAACAATAGCAACATGGAAGGTCTAATGTCTCATTTTTCTTTTCATCGGAAGTGAGAGCCCGCTAATTTAAAAATGAGAGCATTCTATCATGGTTGTGTCTCAGCAAAATGGAGGACACTGGACTGGCTGCAACTGGTTAAACATAAAGAGTTGTCATTACCAAAGTTTGTACCCTTCAGGTGTGTTAAAATGCCGCGTTGGTAGCAGTGCTGCCTGGTAGCATTATCTACATTAATCTGAAGTTATTGTTAAACAGGGATTTTTCAATTTCATGGTACTTTGAAATGTGTGTTAGCACCAGGATCTGCGTCCTCTTTTGAAATCTGTGTGGCATCTCTCTCTACCTGCTGTGCTTAATTTCAAAATCCAATGTTATCATCAAGGAAATCTGTTTCCTCTTTAGTCCATGTGCTCTATTTCACACCAATTTTCATCAAAAACCTTCCACAGTTCTTACTATAAATTGATCCTGTCTAGCCCAGCCTGACCTTCAGACCTCATAAAATGATGTTTATTAAAAGTTTTAAGTCTTGCACTGTGAAAGTTCTGAATAGTCAAGAACTAATTTGTTCCTATTGCAATATCTTTGAAATTATTTGATTTAAAAAAGGAATAAGTTTTTATACCAAGCAATGCATTTTTCCAGTAGTTAGTATATCTCTGCTAACTTTGATATTAGGCAGACCACAGTCTGCTTTTATTCCTTGACTGGAAAGAAAGGAAAAAAGAAAGGGTAAGAGTAACCCCAGATGTCATCTGATGACTGCTGCAGGGGCAAAAATGCCTTATTTGAGTTAAGGTGGCAGACTTGAAAGCACAGTTGGATCACTGGATCTTTATGACAGTCACAACTATATTTAGTCTGTGCTAAGTTATGTCACAGAATCCATCTTATTCTTCAATTTTTAGCATTACTTTTGCATTGTAATTCAATCACATGACCACAATACATGCTTCTACAGGAAATAAAGATTCCTTTTCCCAGTACAATTCTTCTTTAAACTACTTTTTAGAAGTTGCTGTTTGATACTTAGTTTTTGCTAATAGAGAGTGGGTTCTCTATACACACCTCCGAAAAATGCTGTGAGTAGATCCATTCCTGGATATCAGCTCCAATTCTGGGTATTTTCAAACTTAAGCACAGTTTGGTCTCTACATGTTACTAGGAAAAAAAAAAAAAAAAGGTGTTTTTTTATGACAGCACAAATGTTATCAAGTTGTGATTTTCTTAAATATATGTTACCAAAAATTAAATACTCTATAAGCAGAAGCAGAGTAAGGAAGGGGCTAAAAAAATAAAAGAGAATTCTGAAATGTACCAGTACTGACAGAGCAGCTTCTCAACTTCTGCTTCAGAGGACACATACTGTCTCAGGAATGCTTTCTTCAGGTCCTCTAGGTATTTCCTGTAAGCACTGGATACCTTGGAGCAAGGAGAAGTAGCTTGCAAGGATTTCTAAGAAAATCTTGCAATGTCTGCCTAAACAAAATCATAGAAACATCTAGGTTGCAAAAGACCTCCAAGTCTGTTCATCAACCAGAGCCTCATCACTAAACTATGTTCCTTAGTGCCACAGCCATGTCTCTTAAATACCTTCAGGGATGGAGACCCCACCACTTTGTTGAGCAGCTTGTTCCACGTAGAAAAACTGCAATGTGTCCACCTCCGTCATGACTCTGAGTGAAGGTACAAGATCAATTTAACTCTGAGTTATTATTCTATATGCACATACACAAAAAAGCAAGGTTTGAAAACACATTATATGTAAAAACTGATTCTGAAGCAGTTATAAAGGCATCATTAAAATTAAACCCTGAAGTTACTCCAGATTGCTCCAGAGTGAGTTTTATGGGATACTGTCTGACAAACAGCACTACTTTCACTAGAAACATCAATAGAATGTTTAGATGTCTAGAAACATCAATATTGACCTAATTCTGCAGTTCTGATTAGACAATACTGCAGTGAGAAGTTTTGTGGAATGGGAAAACTAGACTCAAGCAAACTGTCTCGGCAAAATGAAAATGGCATCACAGATTACTAAGCATGTCTCCACATATCAATTGATCTGTGCAATATTTGTTCTTGTACTTGCTTTGAGAATGTCACAGTAACACAGATGGTGCAATTAGGTGGTTGGCTTTGATAAGCTGCACCTGCTTTTATGGTCTCAGAACATAATATTTCTGGCCATTTTATTTCTTACAGCATCTTTTCTCAAATGTTGGAAAAGCACTTGTTATTTGCACTCTTCCACATCTCTGGCAATAAAATATGCCTTTGTAGGAATACACAGCCTCTTTTATACTTAATGGTGCTAGTGGGATGATCCCGTTACTCTTACTGTTGAATGGAAAATGGTGGCACAGCATGATGTGTGAAACAACACTCATTGCCGTTTGTAGGCAAACAGTTTTTATCAGAGTATTCAAAGTCTGCTGCAACAAATATTCTGGCTAATAATGACAATCGACCCAGCTAAGGACCCAGAACATGGGGCAATGTGGAGGCACTCCTGCATGGGGTGCATGTAGGGTCACATAGAGCCTATGTCCCCAAGAAGGGGACATATGTGGACCTACACCCAAACATTTAGTGCTAGGAGATGCAATCAGCAGGAACAGGGGATTCAAGGGTACAAGTAGGTATTAATTACAGAAGTGTATTTAGAAATCTGTATACAGTATTATATTTCAAGTGTCTGGAGTTGTGGCTTACGTCCTGTATTGCCAGTATTGATTCTGAATGTATAGTTCAGTGATTGCCAGTTAACTACATCGTTAATAAATCAATACACCGCTTTGAATCTGATTTGATTTAAACCACATGAGCTGAGCAGCTATCCCTTGTGACACATATGATCTATCACTACAGAGGCCTAGGTCCCACAGAGAAGGATACATGAACACTCTTACTTCTATAAATAAAAATTCTTAGCTTAAAGCATTCAGCAGTAGCAACGTTAAAAATAGTGGAAATATGGAGGATGGAAAACTTCAGAAAACCAGAACCACTCACTATAAGACCATTACTAAGGAAAGCAATTTTGACAAAATTACACTGTATATTTTGCAAACAGCAATATTCCATATGCTTAGTGATTACTATTTTTTCAATTTATTGAAAAACTACATTTTCCACCCGCTATTTACTGTCAATTTATAAAGGCACTAAAAGGCTTGCAACTATTTTGGCTTCCCTGAGAATAGAATGAGTTTCAGCTACTAGTTTTCAGTGTTAGTGGTTTATTACTGAATATGATTTTAAACACTCAGTGGCAAGTTTGGATATCCAACGCAGCATGAACTGGTAGCCACAATGCAAAATAGATACATTTAACTGAAGAGTTGCTATTTTAGCAAGATCTTCAGTCTATTCTTGGGACAGCCTCTTAGACAGCAAGTCAGGAAAGAAAACTTAATTTTAGAAAACTAAATACTAAAGAAGAGCAAAAAAAAAAAAAAAATGCACAGAGAAGTTCTGCACTGAATCATTTCTAATAAAACAGAATAAGGTTTCATGTCAATGCACAAAATTTGCCAGTGTTAAAAAAAAAAAAAAAAAAAAAGCAGAAACAAGTGGTCTTTCAGTACAGCTGGAGGGCAACTCTGTCAGGGAGTGTAGTGATAGGTAGTGGGTAATGGCTAAATAAAACCTTATGTGATGGGTGAACAAGTGACAGATGGATCAGATTCAATGAGTCAAAATAAATGTTGATGTATCAGACTGGTGGCCAGTCACTACCGGGGTTCTGCATCACTCCATTTTAGGGTCAGTTCATTGTTTTCATTATTTTCATCAATTACACCAATATAGAGCTAGAAGGTATATTAAGTCTGTTTACACTAAACTGTGAGGAGCTGTTGACTCCTTCTAGTTTAGAGAGGTCTTGAAGAGAGATCTATATAAACCAGAGGGTGGAGCAACTACTAGTCTCATGAAGTTTAACAACTGCAAGTGCCAGACTCTGGCCTGTCCTAGAATAATACACCCAGGTTTGAGGCTCCCCAACACCAGAAAGATGTAGAACTGTTGGAGTGGATCCAGAGGAGGGCCATAAAGATGATCAGAGGGCACCTCTCTTATGAAGAAAGGCTGAGCACTGTCACAGGCTGCCCAGAGAAGTGGTGAGTTAGAGGCATTCAAGGCCAGGCTCCCCTGGGCAGGGGCCATGGCCTCAAACCTGGTGGAGTTTAAGAAGCCCTTGGACAACTCTCTCGGACATATGGTTTGAATTTTGGATGGTGCTTTGTGGAGCCAGGAGTTGGACTTGTTGATCCTTGTGTGTCCCTTCCAACTTGGGATATTTTATGATTCTGTGATTTCAAGGCCACTTTTTTTGTTATTAATTAAATGCATTACTGTTGCTTATGAATCTGACCATAGTTTCCAGTTGGCTGAAATGCATTTTCTCTGACACGATATGGCACAAAGCTCACTCCTGAATGGGGTGCATAAACACTCATTTCTCTATGTGTTGCGAAGCACATTCCTAACACCAGGCTTTGAGCTATTTTGTGTATTTTTGATGTAGAATTTTTCAGGTTCTCCAGAGTTTACCATTTACTTCATCAGGGCACGCTACTGTTAATAGAATAATTCTACTTTGTTCTTGAATGTTGTTTTCAAATGCTAACCTAAACAGCGAGCATCCAGTTTCCTCTTCCAAATCACAGAAATGTCTCTTATGCTCGTTTTCTTCTCCCCTATGGGTTCTGTACTCAAAAATGACTCTTCTGTTATAACGCCAGTATTTCTGTTTCTTCAGCAACATACATTTCTCTCCATATTCCTTCATATTTTTCCAAAATTTTTAACATCAGTGATTTTCAGTACACAGCAACTATGCTCAGTTTGTTTGATTTCCTGAGTATTTATGTCTCCCTAAATTCCAGCACTTCACAAGAAACTATTTTTACCTAGAATGTATTGTCTTCATCTGTACAGTTTGTTTAGATACTGATTGTAATAACTTACATGTCATAGTGAAACACAACATTATTCCCTTCTCATCTCTCCCCAGCTCATCTATAAAAAATATTAAAAGACAGTATAGGGTAAAGAAGAGTAAGCTATAAAGACAAAATCATACCATAAAATCAAACTGAAATTAATGAATTCCACAGTATTCATTATACTTAATAGTTTTATTGTCACAAAGAAAAAGAATACTATATCAGAATACTACATGTCTCACTTAGTATCTTCTTGGAAGGAAAAATACAAAGAAATGAAAAGGAAAAATACTTAAATTTAATTTAAAAGAATAAGTTATACTTACTTTTGTCTTATGCACTGGACATGGGAGGACATTAGGGTTAGGGAGGACTTTAAACTGAATTCTGTGTTCAACAGCTGGCCTGTTTATTCCTGTTCAGGAGAAGAATGCTACAGGAGAGGTTTCTGACAACAGATTCCTCTCAAAAAAGAAGACAGGGTTTCTGATGTGAGAAGCCTCACGACCTGCCTCTCTCCCTCCTGGACTTGTTCTGCACTCAATCTGTTTGCTGCCTAAGGCCAACCATGCTGCTGATGCTCTCCCCTGAAAGGTGTCTGCCATCAGATCTCTCACTACAGAATGCCTGCTGACGGACTCTCCTGGGCCTGCTACCTGAGTCCTCCTGGATCCTGGTGGTGACTATCCCCACTTTACATAATTCTTGCTTCTTTCCTATTTTTTTATCACCCACCTTCCCTTCCCCATCACCCTAATTGGTAATAGTGTCTGTCTTTCCCTTCCCCATCTCCCTGATTAAGATTTGTAATAAACTAGTCAGACCAACATTTGAACTGTTGTTTTTTAATCTCATGCAGATATACATATATCAAAGAATCTCCTTCCCTCCTATAAATTGGAGTGAGACACCTTCTCTTCTCCAAAACTGGCCCTCAGCTGCCATCTATCACACAGTAATAAAATGTAATGGAATATTTATGGGAAGGTTCAACCTCTACTGCCATACCATCTATATCCACCTCTGATGTCATGGGCCTACATAACAAAATAGAATACACTACTTTCAGGGCAGCCCTTGTACTACACAATCTTTGCTCTCTCCCAGGCATGACAAAATGTCAAGCTCTGAAAATACACTTGATTGAATTAACAAATTGCAATTAACCCTGACATAACAAGTAAAGCAGGTCATCAGTATGTAGAGTACATTTCAGTCACCTTAAGAAAAGGCCTTCAAAACTTGTAATATATCTTTCATAGTTGTGAAAGAAACATTACACTTACCCTTCATGGTTGAAATATTGCATATTTTCAATGACTCACTGCAGCATACTCAAGCATTTTGGAGTGGCAAAGGTAACTGAATTGTTCTTTCCCTAGTATATAAAGAAAACAGAGCTGAATAATGCCAAGATGAATTGTGATAATATTACTAGGGAATTCAATACCCACACTACAAGGCTGTTATGAACGCTGTGACTTAATTAGGAAAGTGCTTGCAGTAACTTACTTACTCTATGGTTATTTAGATACTTTCATTAGTTTGTTGCTGTTTGTTTTTTGTTGTTCTTGCTTTGTTTTTTAAGAGATTTAGTTTGACATTAGAACTTGGTGGTTCATTCCATGTTGTAGTCATTTAACAGGAACATGGATAATTAAATCTGTGTTTATGAATGTGTAAGGTATTAAAAATTTGAAGGACATGTGAAGTTAAAAATGCATTTTTTTTTTGCACTTTCTTATAAATGATCATTTTAAATATTAGTAACAACCTAGACATATTTATTTGTCCTGAACTACCATGGAAAAGATGCAAAGTAGCAAACCATAGCACTCCTTACTAAAGACCCATCAGTTGCATGATCCCGAAAATCATTATAAGATAATATAATATAATATAATATAATAATAATAATAATAATAATAATAATAATAATAATAATAATATATATTATATTATTATATATTATATGTTATAATATAATAATATATATAATATAATAATATAATATAATAATAATAATATAATATAATATAAGATAAATTTTTTTGTAATAATCTTATATGAAAAAAAGTTCTCTGAAGTGTCTTTCTCTCTTTAGAATTTGGATATTTGGAAAATAAGGTGATTTTAAGCTCTTAATGTCTTGTTAATGTCTTATCTGATATTTTGCCAGCAATGCACAGAAGAGTATAATTTAACAGGACATCTATAATTTAAAAAAGAAGCACACTTTTATTTGGATTGCCATTATTGATCCAAATATCAGGTTGCCAGGTCAAGTGTATTTGGTTTTTGTAAGGTAAGTGATGGTATCTTATACACGTATTGGATAAATCAGTAATGAACAAATGCTAAATAGAGTTTGCTGGGAGTGAAATAGTACTAGCAGAGTTTTTACATATTCCCTTCAGCAGCTGAGTGTAAAGACATTATTTTTACCACATGGACATAAAATGTATAAGTAGGTTAGATAAGCAGGATAAGTGTGTCCAAAAGGAGATGCCTATAATATGAATGAATATAAGCTAAACTTTGTAGGATTTCTTTATATTGAATGGGTTGAAAATAAGTACATCTATAGTACAATTTACCTAATCCTGAACCTGGAATTCATAACAGTTTAAATACACAAAATTTAAGACAGGTTGAGGAGCCAGAACTGTGAGGTTAGATGTAGACACCCACACTGTATATATAACTAAGGCCAAATGAGATGTCTGCTACCCACGTCACACCAAGACTCATGTAGTCTAGCCACGTGACTCAAGTTCACTGAATTTGATCCCTAGTAGAATTAGTTCAATGGAAAAGAGAAATTACATTAAAAAGCTCCAGCTGTATTCACAGCATCATAGGGGTTGGAAGGGAATTCTGCAGTTCTGTAACTGATTCCCACTTTCTTTTGTTGTTGTTGTTTTGTTTTTTCAAGATAATTTCTTCCACAGATACACAGAAATGTCTTCTGAGTTACACACCTTAATAAAAAGAGGTTTTGTACAGATTCCACAATCAGAAAATTATAAGGAAAAAATAAGTGGAAAAGTGTCTGAAGGCATAGTTATACTTTCATGAAAGAGAATAAATGAAAAACAGGTTACCATTTGTTCTATGTAATGGTGAGCTCGACATAACATCAACATCACTCCCATCATTCAAAACTAATGGTCAAAACCTCTTATATTTGACTATATATGAAAAAATAAGGGCAGGCAGAGATAATTTGTGTGTAGGCTAACTGCAGCTTGCCAGGATTGATAGCACCAGTGTCTGTATTAAGTATGTGATGAAGCTGCAGGGAAAAGATAGAAATAAATATGGAACTCATTCACTCAGAGGAACAACTCCATCTCAACCACTGAGCATGGGAATGAATGTTGTGATCTTGGCATTAGCAATTTGATCTGCAATTAGGACATTCATGAGGTAATACTGGCAGCCAAAATGCAGATAAATACACATTTGCTTTTAGAAGAGCATGTTGTATCAGTAAATTGACACAGAAAATGATTACTCATCTTATGTGAGAGAGATGAATTATTATGAATTATTAGGCTAGAGAAAAACTGATGTAAATTTCCTTAGGCAGAAACCATGAATATTTGTTCTACCTGCCTGGTCCGTGAACCAGTAAATGAAATTCTAAGCTCTGTGCTAAATTTTGTGGACCTTTTTCTCTTATTAGCTAAATGTTAATATGCTGTGCATTTCTAACCACATGTGCACAAGGACCAGTACTTTCAAGCAAAAGATTTTGCTATGAAGGCTGTAAAGGAGTGTTGCATTGGCAAACCCTCTGCAAGAATAAGGGAAAAAGGGATTGAACGCTAAAAACTAATTCTGGTTTATTCCATTACTGTCTCAGGGTTCCTAGGTTATTTTTGTGAATGAAGTCTTCAATAAGGTGACTGGAATCCTTGGTTTGTAAGAATAGTGGTATCACTGGGAAGAAAATCATACCTGAGATTCAACCTTTCAGTCAAATTCATTAGTTTAATTTTGCAAATATTTAAATATGAGCGATACTGTCCTGAGAATGAAAACCTAAGTGGCCATTTCTTGCTATCTTCACTCCACATCTCATCTCATCACATGCAAGGAGTAGAGACTGTATTTCAAAACATTTTGAAAACATCTGTCTTTTCATGGAACAGAATTAATCTTTCTCTGCATTTGTCATTAAGAGATCACATTTCTGTGTAGCAGCCACACATAACTTTTACGATCACCAAAATTCACATACAGTGTGCAGCACATACCATGGGAAACACAAAATTTTTTTTGCTCTCTTCTATGTAGAGACTGGAAAGAGGTGGAAATCCATCCTACTTTATAATCTGTGTTTGTCTTTCTCAATATTTTAACTTTGTGTTGTGACTTTTTATTTAAAGCCTGTCAAACTGGTTTGCTAAAGTATGATCCCTAGAGCAGGCAGAGTAAGCAGAACTAGCCCATTCAGAAGTCAGGTAACAGAAAGGTCTCAAATGTAGGATGATAGGATTCCACAGAGCGAACAAATATTTGAAATTCTTAACCACTTTGTGTTATTTTTCAGGGGGTAAGCTTCACATCTATTCTTTTTTCCCCCTCTTCTTACCCTCAACAAATTTTTTTCACCCTCCTGCCTTTGCATGCCCACTTTCTCCATCCTTCCTTGCTCCAGCATCTGTGTGAAATTCCTCAGTAAAATGTAAGCAATAATCCAAATGGAGAGGAAAAAGCCACAAATATAGAAAAACAGGAATATTCAATTTTACAAGCATTCCACTCAAACCCCTCAAATTTCTGCATTTCAGTCCCTCGTTCCATTGTTGTCCTCATTGCAAGCTTTGTAACAAGAGCCAAAGAGCAGGCCAGCTGGCTGCAGACGGCCTCACTTCCCATCTGCCTCCTGCAGCCCCAGCTCTCCCTCAGAGAGATGGATTGCTCAGTCCACAAGTATATCATGCCAGTCTTTTATTTTGCAAGTGTAGCAACGTTAGGGAAGCACTGAGGAATATAGTAGATGATTACAATTTCACAACAGAGCTGTTTGAAGTGTTCTATTTAATTCAATAAAATGTAATAGCAAATGGTATTTTTTTCGAAAACTTTCATAAGGCACTATAAAAAAATCAATAAAAATCTATTTCCCTAGCTCAGTTGCATCATTAGAAAAGCTACTTTTTTGTGTCGTATCCATGGAACTTTATTAGTTTTATTCCAATTTGATTTTGTACTACCCTTTTATAAAATAGTAAGAATAATGACAATAACAAGGAAAAAAACACTTCTGTAAGGCCCAAATTACACAATTAAAGGTATGCTTGACACCAGATATGAATTTGAAATACTCTTATTAAGAAGAAAGTTGAAGTATATTAATTGCATAATAACAGGATTTGAGGCCATATCCTACAAATATAAAAATGTGATAGAAGGAAAATATTTTTGTTCCAATGACCCCAAGAAGATGTTCAATTTATTACATAAAATAACTTTCAAATATGTTGCTAAATGCAAAACCCACCCAGCTCTGAGAATATGTTTGTTTAAATGTCCTGGCTGGTACAGAGGTGCCAGATTCTCCTGTCAGACGAAAATAGGCCACACTGAGAACTTTGTACTGATGCATAAAGTCCCCTACCTCCCTCTAGTGGATGAAAAGGAGTACACTGCTTTCTATGAAAGAGCTGCTTAGAGCTTTTACTTCATATTTGAAGGTACCACAAATTCCTTTCTCTTTCCATTTCATATATAGTTCTGCCATGTATAAATGTATTTCAAATGATAGCACTATTGATGCATTATTTTAGAGGAATACTTTCATTTCTCTTCCCTTGTCCTGTGGAATGTAGCTTAAAGTAACCGTGAGGTAGTTTGTAGAGAGAGGCAGTATATTTTAAAAAGTAACTAATGTAATTGGAATAAAAAACACAACAAATTTAAATCTCACCAGTCCTTCTTGAGAGCTAAACCAGAACTGTTTATGTTTTGGAGCAAACTAAATCTTGCCAAAAGTACTGTTTTACTGTTTTTTCCCTTCTTGCACTAGAAGTACATAGTCATGGATCTTTTGTTTGCAACAGTATTGCTTGTTTCCTATACAAGAATGCGTCATTGTATTCCAAATACAAGAAATAATCAATATTGTTTTAATTATGCAGATTTCATCTATCTATTTTCACCTTCTTAAAAAAAAATTTTCTTAATAGTTTGTAATGTGTTTTACATAATTTAAATAGTAGGAGAGAAATATACTTAGTGGTGTCTGCTAGCTACTAGTAGGGTTTCCTTCTTGAAACTTGGCCTTAATGCCAGTCCAGGCTTCCACCTACTCCTGCAAAACTTGTATGAGTGGGAAGATCTACAGGTGGGTTCTCACATCTGTGGCACAGAGAAGCCAGGCATCACAGCACAGCCTTCATTGTAGGCTCCAGGAAAAGAGGGGGGCAAAGTCTTTGGAGAAAGGAAAGGACTCTTCAATGCCCTGAGGGAAAAACACTTTTCTCATTAAATCTGAGTAAGCAGTTGAAACTGATTGTCACTCCCCCTCACAAAAGCAAGGAAAGTTCAGTGATGTTGCATGTGAGGTACCTCTATAGAAGCACATAGAAGCACATAGAATCACTCAGGTTGGAAGTGACCTTAAAGATCATTGACTCCAACCACAACCTAACCATACTACCCAAACTCTAACAACCCTGAACTAAATCATGTCCCTGAGCACCACATCCAAACAGTTCTTAAATGCATCCAAGGATGGTGACTCAACCACTTCCCTGGGGAGCCTATTCTAGTGCTTAACAACCCTTTCTGTAATGAAGTTTTTCCTGATATCCAATCTAAACTTACCCTTGTGCAACTTGAGGCCACTTACCCGTGTCCAGTCACCTGTCACCAGTGAGAAGAGACCAATCCCACTCTCACTGTAAGCACCTTTCAGATACTGGAAGAGAAATCTGCCCTCAGCCTCCTTTTCCCCAGACTAAACAGCACCAGTTCCTTCAGTTGCTCAGTTTGTGGCCATTTCCCCTTGTTCTATCACTGCGCACCACTGAAAAGAGTCTGGCCTCATCCCTTTACCTCCTGCACCTTAGATGTTTACAGACATTGATCAGATCCCCTCTGAGTCTTCTTTTCTCAAGCCTGAATAGATCCATGTCACTCAGCCTTTCCTCACACAGGAGATGCTCCAGGTGCTTTATCATCTTTGTGGCCCTCTGCTGGGGTCTTTCCAGGAGATCCCTGTCTTTTTTGTACCAGGGAGCACAGAACTGGATACAGGAGTCCAGGTGAGGTGTGATCAGGGCAGAGTAGAGGGAAAGGATCACCTCCCTTGACCTGCTGGCCACACTTTTTTTAAAGCATCCCAGGATACCATTGGCTTTCTTGGCCATCACTGCTGGCTCATGGCCAACCTGTTGTCCACCAGGATACACAGGTCTCTCTCTGCAGAGCTCCTCTCCAGCAGGTCATTCTCCAACCTGTACAGGTGCATACAGTTATTCCTTCCCAGGTGCAAGACTCTACACTCGCTTTTGTTAAACCTCATCCATCTCCTCTCTGCCCAGCTTTCCTGTCTGTCCAGGTTTTGTTGAGTGGCAGCGCAGCCATTCCTTCCAGCTTCATATCATCAGCAAATTTGCTGAAGGTGGACGTTATGCCCTCATCAAGGTCATTGATGAAGATGTTGAACAAGACTGGACCCAGCACTAGTTCTGTGTGTCCACTTCTTACCGTATGCAGCCCCTCCTCTGTCAACAGGGCCTAATGTGACTTTCCTTTTGGAGGCTCTTGGTGCTGCACGTGTGTTGTTAGTGGAGACTTGGGATTGCCTGGATACCCACAACATATTGCATCTTTCTCAGCTATGGTCTGACGATGTGAGAGAGAAAAGGCTTATATCGTCTGCTGGATCTTAGATATATGCCCTCTGTCTGCAGACTACCTATGGCCTCACAGGCTGCAGCACTCCTAAGCGTGTAAGTTATTTCACCTATTTGCCTGAGCACTTTATGCTGCTCTGCATGGCTCATTATTTGTATTGCAGGACTGCCTACCGCAGTAGTCTGCAAATTAGGAATTACAACTGGGAGCAGAAGTATAGCAGAAGATATAAGGGAGTGTTATAAGAAACTGAGCTGTTGGTTGTTTTTTTTTTTGCTGTATTTGAGGTTGCACACCTGGAGGCGAGCAAGAAGTGAAGCTGCAATCATAAACAATTTGGGAACGAAGCACATGGTCTCTAGTAATGACTAAATCCTAATAGGCAAGGCAATGTAGAGATAGCAGTTAGGGACAGAAGTATATAGCTTACAATCTGTGTAGCTATTTACTTAATTTAAAAAGGTGGGGGTGAAATGGTATCGCTTCACCAATATAATGAATAGTCATATAAAGGTCTGAGAAATAAATGTCAGAAACACCTCGGACAAAGACCAGACGCATTTTACTTCTCTGGGAGTTTCCTAATGGCAGTTTTCACAGTGAGAAAGATAAAATTTTTCTACGCAGACACATCACTGTCTGAGAACTCCATTCAGGAGACTGATGCATTGCAAACTGTTAAGAACCATATTTCAGTAAATCAAATAAATGTCTAGTCAGTTCCTATGTATTACACACAGCTAGTTCATATTGTCCACAAAAGATTCAGGCTTTGTGGAAGGATTTTGCTCTCTTTTCTATCCCTAACTAAGAGGAAATAATCTGATGAGTTCATACTTCATTTCAAAGTGTCCTCATGGTGTAGTCACAACAACTATGCTAGTTACAATTCTATTAAGTGGCAGCCTATGCAACATAAACTACTGATATATGCTTAGAGATTTCAAATTATCTGTAACACCTTAAGAATGGATGAAAAAGTCTTATGCATTTTAAAGATTTTCATCAAAGTAGAGTTCTAATGTTTTCAAGTCCTTCCATGTTGTACAATTTTGACTGATATCACTAAATTGCAAAGCTGTAATTATACTCCTATTTTTGGTCTAGCTTTTAATATTAATTTGTTGCTTATATAACCTCAAGTGCATAAATCTGTATATAATTTTTGCATCAGGAAACATCCAAATAGACAAGATCTGAATTCATAAAACAATATTAGCGGAACAGATTAGTTTTAGAAGTATTTATTAACAATACAATTGTGTTAATATTGATAAAATTCCTATGGACCTTGGTATGGCACCAAACAGAACTGAGATATTCTCATATGCAGTACTAGACTGCAATCATTGTAGTAAATTTGGTCTTGGGAAAGCCCTCTGATAGTGCTATGTTCTTATCAGACTTTCTCTGTAATTCTCCACAGCTTTACACAAAGCCTATAGTTTGTGATTAGTCTTGAGTGCCGTACAGCCAAGTACCAGACTCTCTTCTAATCTCTACCAGTTATTTGCTTTGTCACCTCCATCAAGTTCTCAGATTGATTCTGGGTAAAATTATGTATTGTGAAAACTATAGTATGCTTGTCATCTCCTTCAAAATAGATTAATTCAAACCTATAATTCCACAGTGCTCTCAGGATCTTCAGTCTAAATAAAGAACTGGAAAAAAAAAAATGATATCAAGGTAAATTTTGTTCTATAGGAACTACTCTCTCCAGTGAAAAAAACCTTGCAAAACGTCTATAGTTTGAAAGACACAGACACATAATTTTTAAAATCATTCTGATTTCTAGCCATGTTAGAATCTTTTTGTGATATAGTAATATTAGTTGCAATTATTGATGTCATAACTGTGGGAGCATGGTGTCTGGAAGTAGTATATTAATTAGATAAATCTTAATTTAAACACAACTGGGGAGGGAAAAAAAAAAAAAAAAAAAAAAAAAAAAAAAAAAAAAAA